>NW_028270167.1:33969624-34252124 GCF_037043375.1 Chiloscyllium plagiosum | reverse complement strand
GAGAGAGAGAGCGAGAGAGCGCGAGAGAGCGAGAGAGCGCGCGTGCGCGAGAAAGAGAGCACGCGAGAGCAAGAGAGAGAGAGAGCGAGAGCACACGCGAGTGAGAGAGAGCGCGCCCGAGCGAGAGAGAGAGAGAGAGAGAGAGAGCGCGAGCGAGAGAGAGCGTGCGAGTGAGAGAGAGAGAGCGCGCGAGAGCGAGAGAGAGAGCGCACTCGAGAGCGAGACAGAGAGAGCGCACTCGAGAGCGAGACAGAGAGAGCGCACTCGAGAGCGAGACAGAGAGAGCGCACTCGAGAGCGAGAGAGAGAGAGAGAGAGCGCGCGCGAGAGCGAGAGAGAGAGAGCGCGCGCGAGAGCGAGATGGAGCGAGAGAGCGCGCGCGAGAGCGAGATGGAGCGAGAGAGCGCGCGCGAGAGCGAGATGGAGCGAGAGAGCGCGCGCGAGAGCGAGATGGAGCGAGAGAGCGCGCGCGAGAGCGAGATGGAGCGAGAGAGCGCGCGCGAGAGCGAGATGAAGCGAGAGAGTGAGCGCGCGAGAGCACGCGAGTGAGATAGAGAGCGCGTGAGAGCGAGAGAGAGAGCGCGAGCAAGAGAGAGCGTGCGAGCGAGAGAGAGAGAGCGCGCGAGAGAGAGAGAGAGCGCGCGAGAGCGAGAGAGCGCGCGAGAGAGAGAGCGCGCGAGAGAGAGAGAGCGCGCGAGAGAGAGAGAGCGCACGAGAGAGAGAGAGCGCACGAGAGAGAGAGAGCGCGCGAGAGAGAGAGAGCGCGCGAGAGAGAGAGAGCGCGCGAGAGAGAGAGAGCGCGCGAGAGCAAGAGAGAGAGAGAGCGAGAGCACACGCGAGTGAGAGAGAGCGCGCCCGAGCGAGAGAGAGAGAGAGAGAGAGAGCGCGAGCGAGAGAGAGCGCGCGAGCGAGAGAGAGCGCGCGAGCGAGAGAGAGAGCGCGAGCGAGAGAGAGAGCGCGAGCGAGAGAGAGAGAGAGAGCGCACTCGAGAGCGAGACAGAGAGAGCGCACTCGAGAGCAAGACAGAGAGAGCGCACTCGAGAGCGAGAGAGAGAGAGAGAGCGCGCGCGAGAGCGAGAGAGAGAGAGAGAGAGCGCGCGCGAGAGCGAGATGGAGCGAGAGAGCGCGCGCGAGAGCGAGATGGAGCGAGAGAGCGCGCGCGAGAGCGAGATGGAGCGAGAGAGCGCGCGCGAGAGCGAGATGGAGCGAGAGAGCGCGCGCGAGAGCGAGATGGAGCGAGAGAGCGCGCGCGAGAGCGAGATGGAGCGAGAGAGCGCGCGCGAGAGCGAGATAGAGCGAGAGAGCGCGCGCGAGAGCGAGATGGAGCGAGAGAGCGCGCGCGAGAGCGAGATGGAGCGAGAGAGCGCGCGCGAGAGCGAGATGAAGCGAGAGAGTGAGCGCGCGAGAGCACGCGAGTGAGATAGAGAGCGCGTGAGAGCGAGAGAGAGAGAACGTGCGCGAGAGCAAGAGAGAGCGAGAGCACACGCGAGAGAAAGCGCGCCCGAGCGAGAGAGAGAGAGAGAGAGAGAGAGGGAGAGAGAGAGAGCGCGCGAGCGAGAGAGAGAGAGCGCGCGAGAGACAGAGAGAGCGCGCGAGAGAGAGAGAGCGCGCGAGAGAGAGAGAGCGCGCGAGAGAGAGAGAGCGCGCGAGAGAGAGAGAGAGAGAGCGCGCGCGAGAGCGAGATCGCGCGCGAGAGCGAGATGGAGCGAGAGAGCGCGCGCGAGAGCGAGATGGAGCGTGAGAGCGCGCGCGAGAGCGAGATGGAGCGAGAGAGCGCGCGCGAGAGCGAGATGGAGCGAGAGAGCGCGCGCGAGAGCGAGATGGAGCGAGAGAGCGCGCGCGAGAGCGAGATGGAGCGAGAGAGCGCGCGCGAGAGCGAGATGGAGCGAGAGAGCGCGCGCGAGAGCGAGATGGAGCGAGAGAGCGCGCGCGAGAGCGAGATGGAGCGAGAGAGCGCGCGCGAGAGCGAGATGGAGCGAGAGAGTGAGCGCGCGAGAGCACGCGAGTGAGATAGAGAGCGCGTGAGAGCGAGAGAGAGAGAACGTGCGCGAGAGCAAGAGAGAGCGAGAGCACACGCGAGAGAAAGCGCGCCCGAGCGAGAGAGAGAGAGAGAGAGAGAGAGAGGGAGAGAGAGAGAGCGCGCGAGCGAGTGAGAGCGTGCGAGCGAGAGAGAGAGAGCGCGCGAGAGAGAGAGAGCGCGCGAGAGAGAGAGAGCGCGCTCGAGAGAGAGAGAGCGCACTCGAGAGAGAGAGAGAGAGCGCGCGAGAGCGAGATGGAGCGAGAGAGCGCGCGCGAGAGCGAGATGGAGCGTGAGAGCGCGCGCGAGAGCGAGATGGAGCGAGAGAGCGCGCGCGAGAGCGAGATGGAGCGAGAGAGCGCGCGCGAGAGCGAGATGGAGCGAGAGAGCGCGCGCGAGAGCGAGATGGAGCGAGAGAGCGCGCGCGAGAGCGAGATGGAGCGAGAGAGCGCGCGCGAGAGCGAGATGGAGCGAGAGAGCGCGCGCGAGAGCGAGATGAAGAGAGAGAGAGCGCGCGAGACAGCGAGAGAGAGCACACGAGAGCGAGAGAGAGAGAGCGCGAGAGCGAGAGAGAGAGAATGCGTGCGAGAGAGAGCGCGCGCGAGAGCACACGAGTGAGATAGAGAGCGCGATCGAGAGCGAGAGAGAGAGAGAGAGCGCGATCGAGAGCGAGAGAGAGAGCGCGATCGAGAGCGAGAGAGAGAGAGCGCGCGAGAGCGAGAGAGAGAGAGCGCGCGAGAGCGAGAGAGAGAGAGCGCGCGAGAGCGAGAGAGAGAGAACGCGCGGGAGAGAGAGAGAGAGAAAGCGCGGGAGAGAGAGAGAAAGCGCGCGGGAGAGAGAGAGAGCGCGCGGGAGCGAGAGAGAGCGCGCGCGGGAGCGAGAGAGAGAGAGGGCGTGAGAGCGAGAGAGAGAGAGAGGGCGTGTGAGCGATAAAGAGAGAGAGAGCACGCGCGAGCGAGAGAGAGTGCGCGAGAGACAGAGAGACAGAGGGCGCATGAGAGAGAGCGCGCGAGAGCTAGAGAGAGAGAGTACGCGAAAGCGACAGAGAGAGCGTGCGTGGGTGAGAGCGAGTGAGAGCGCGAGAGAGAGAGCGAGTGAGAGCGCGAGAGCGAGACAGAGAGAGAGCATGCGAGAGCGAGAGAGAGCGCGCGAGAGCGAGAGAGAGAGAGAGCACGCGAGAGCGAGAGAGAGAGCGCGCGAGCGAGAGAGAGCGTGCGAGCGAGAGAGAGAGAGCGCGCGAGAGAGAGAGAGCGCGCGAGAGAGAGAGAGCGCGCGAGAGAGAGAGAGCGCGCGAGAGAGAGAGAGCGCACTCGAGAGAGAGAGAGAGAGCGCGCGCGAGAGCGAGATCGCGCGCGAGAGCGAGATGGAGCGAGAGAGCGCGCGCGAGAGCGAGATGGAGCGAGAGAGCGCGCGCGAGAGCGAGATGGTGCGAGAGAGCGCGCGCGAGAGAGCGAGATGGAGCGAGAGAGCGCGCGCGAGTGCGAGGTGGAGCGAGAGAGCGCGCGCGAGAGCGAGGTGGAGCGAGAGAGCGCGCGCGAGAGCGAGGTGGAGCGAGAGAGCGCGCGCGAGAGCGAGATGGAGCGAGAGAGCGCGCGCGAGAGCGAGATGGAGCGAGAGAGCGCGCGCGAGAGCGAGATGGAGCGAGAGAGCGCGCGCGAGAGCGAGATGGAGCGAGAGAGCGCGCGCGAGAGCGAGATGGAGCGAGAGAGCGCGCGCGAGAGCGAGGTGGAGCGAGAGAGCGCGCGCGAGAGCGAGATGGAGCGAGAGAGCGCGCGCGAGTGCGAGGTGGAGCGAGAGAGCGCGCGCGAGAGCGAGGTGGAGCGAGAGAGCGCGCGCGAGAGCGAGGTGGAGCGAGAGAGCGCGCGCGAGAGCGAGATGGAGCGAGAGAGCGCGCGCGAGAGCGAGATGGAGCGAGAGAGCGCGCGCGAGAGCGAGATGGAGCGAGAGAGCGCGCGCGAGAGCGAGATGAAGCGAGAGAGCGCGCACGAGAGCGAGAGAGAGAGAGAGCACGCGAGAGCGAGAGAGAGCACGCGAGAGCGAGAGAGAGAGAGAGCGCGAGAGCGAGAGAGAGAGAGCGCGCGAGAGAGAGAGAGAGTGCGAGAGCGAGAGAGAGAGAGAGAGCACGCGAGAGCGAGAGAGAGAGAGAGCGCGCGAGAGCGAGAGAGAGAGCGCGCGCGAGAGCGAGAGCGAGAGAGCGCGCGAGAGCGAGAGAGCGAGAGAGCGAGAGAGCGAGAGAGCGAGAGAGCGAGAGAGCGAGAGAGAGCGAGAGAGCGAGAGAGCGCGCGAGAGCGAGAGAGCGAGAGAGCGAGAGAGCGAGAGAGCGAGAGAGCGAGAGAGCGAGAGAGAGAGAGAGCGCGCGAGAGCGAGAGAGCGCGCGAGAGCGAGAGAGCGAGAGAGCGCGCGAGAGCGAGAGAGCGAGAGAGCGCGCGAGAGCGAGAGAGCGAGAGAGCGCGCGAGAGCGAGAGAGAGGGCGCACTCGAGAGCGAGAGAGAGAGCGCGCGAGAGCGAGAGAGAGAGCGCACTCGAGAGCGAGAGAGAGGGCGCACTCGAGAGCGAGAGAGAGGGCGCACTCGAGAGCGAGAGAGAGGGCGCACTCGAGAGCGAGAGAGAGGGCGCACTCGAGAGCGAGAGAGAGGGCGCACTCGAGAGCGAGAGAGAGGGCGCACTCGAGAGCGAGAGAGAGGGCGCACTCGAGAGCGAGAGAGAGGGCGCACTCAAGAGCGAGAGAGAGGGCGCACTCAAGAGCGAGAGAGAGGGCGCACTCAAGAGCGAGAGAGAGGGCGCACTCAAGAGCGAGACAGGGGGCGCACTCGAGAGCGAGACAGAGGGCGCACTCGAGAGCGAGACAGAGGGCGCACTCGAGAGCGAGAGAGAGTGAGAGAGCACGCGAGAGCGAGAGAGAGAGTGAGAGAGCACGCGAGAGTGAGAGAGCACGCGAGAGAGAGAGTGAGAGAGCACGCGAGAGCGAGAGAGAGAGTGAGAGAGCACGCGAGAGCGAGAGAGAGAGAGAGCACGCGAGAGCGAAAGAGAGAGAGAGCGCGATCGAGAGCGCACTCGAGAGCGAGACAGAGGGCGCACTCGAGAGCGAGACAGAGGGCGCACTCGAGAGCGAGACAGAGGGCGCACTCGAGAGCGAGACAGAGGGCGCACTCGAGAGCGAGAGAGAGAGAGCGCATGCGAGCGAGAGAGAGAGAGAGAGCGCGCGCAAGAGCGAGACAGAGAGCACGCGAGAGAGAGAGAGAGAGAGCGCGCGCGAGAGAGAGAGCGCGCGAGAGAGAGAGAGAGCACGCGAGAGCGAGAGAGAGAGAGAACGCGAGAGCGAGAGAGAGAGAGCGCGCGTGAGAGCGAGAGAGAGAGAATGCGTGCGAGAGAGCGCACTCGAGAGCGAGAGAGAGAGAGCGCATGCGAGCGAGAGAGAGAGAGAGAGCGCGCGCAAGAGCGAGAGAGAGAGAGCACGCGAGAGAGCGAGAGAGCACGCGAGAGCGAGAGAGAGAGAGAGCGCGTGTGAGAGCGTGCGAGAGAGAGCGCGCACGAGAGCACGCGAGTGAGATAGAGAGCGCGATCGAGAGCGAGAGAGAGGGCGCACTCGAGAGCGAGAGAGAGGGCGCACTCGAGAGCGAGAGAGGGGGCGCACTCGAGAGCGAGACAGAGGGCGCACTCGAGAGCGAGACAGAGGGCGCACTCGAGAGCGAGACAGAGGGCGCACTCGAGAGCGAGACAGAGGGCGCACTCGAGAGCGAGACAGAGGGCGTACTCGAGAGCGAGAGAGAGTGAGAGAGCACGCGAGAGCGAGAGAGAGAGTGAGAGAGCACGCGAGAGTGAGAGAGCACGCGAGAGAGAGAGTGAGAGAGCACGCGAGAGTGAGAGAGAGAGTGAGAGAGCACGCGAGAGCGAGAGAGAGAGAGAGCACGCGAGAGCGAAAGAGAGAGAGAGCGCGATCGAGAGCGCACTCGAGAGCGAGACAGAGGGCGCACTCGAGAGCGAGACAGAGGGCGCACTCGAGAGCGAGACAGAGGGCGCACTCGAGAGCGAGACAGAGGGCGCACTCGAGAGCGAGAGAGAGAGAGCGCGCGCAAGAGCGAGACAGAGAGCACGCGAGAGAGAGAGAGAGAGAGCGCGCGAGAGAGAGAGAGAGCACGCGAGAGCGAGAGAGAGAGAGAACGCGAGAGCGAGAGAGAGAGAGCGCGCGTGAGAGCGAGAGAGAGAGAATGCGTGCGAGAGAGCGCACTCGAGAGCGAGAGAGAGAGAGCGCATGCGAGTGAGAGAGAGAGAGAGAGCGCGCGCAAGAGCGAGAGAGAGAGCGCACGCGAGAGAGCGAGAGAGCACGCGAGAGCGAGAGAGAGAGAGAGAGCGCGCGTGAGAGCGTGCGAGAGAGAGCGCGCACGAGAGCACGCGAGTGAGATAGAGAGCGCGATCGAGAGCGAGAGAGAGAGAGAGAGCGCGATCGAGATCGAGAGCGCGATCGAGAGCGAGAGAGAGAGAGCGATCGAGAGCGAGAGAGAGAGAGCGATCGAGAGCGAGAGAGAGAGAGCGATCGAGAGCGAGAGAGAGAGCGCACACGAGAGCGAGAGAGAGAGCGCACACGAGAGAGAGAGAGCGCACACGAGAGCGAGAGAGAGAGCGCACACGAGAGCGAGAGAGAGAGCGCACTCGAAAGCGAGACAGAGAGCGCACTCGAAAGCGAGACAGAGAGCGCACTCGAGAGCGAGACAGAGAGCGCGCGCGAGAGCGAGACGGAGCGAGAGAGCGCGCGCGAGAGCGAGACGGAGCGAGAGAGCGCGCGCGAGAGCGAGATGTAGCGAGAGAGCGCGCGCGAGAGCGAGACGGAGCGAGAGAGCGCGCGCGAGAGCGAGATGTAGCGAGAGAGCGCGCGCGAGAGCGAGATGAAGCGAGAGAGCGCGCGCGAGAGCGAGATGAAGCGAGAGAGCGCGCGCGAGAGCGAGATGAAGCGAGAGAGCGCGCGCGAGAGCGAGATGAAGCGAGAGAGTGAGCGCGCGAGAGCACGCGAGTGAGATAGAGAGCGCGTGAGAGCGAGAGAGAGAGAACGTGCGCGAGAGCAAGAGAGAGCGAGAGCACACGCGAGAGAGAGCGCGCCCGAGCGAGAGAGAGAGAGCGCGCAAGAGAGAGAGAGCGCGAGAGCGAGACAGAGAGCGCACTCGAGAGCGAGACAGAGCGCACTCAGAGCGCGAGAGAGAGAGAGCGCGCGCGAGAGCAAGAGCGAGAGAGAGAGCGCGCGCGAGAGCGAGGTGGAGCGAGAGAGCGCGCGCGAGAGCGAGGTGGAGCGAGAGAGCGCGCGCGAGAGCGAGGTGGAGCGAGAGAGCGCGCGCGAGAGCGAGGTGGAGCGAGAGAGCGCGCGCGAGAGCGAGATGGAGCGAGAGAGCGCGCGCGAGAGCGAGATGGAGCGAGAGAGCGCGCGCGAGAGAGAGAGAGAGAGAGAGAGCGCGCGCGAGAGCGAGATGAAGCGAGAGAGCGCGCGCGAGAGCGAGATGGAGCGAGAGAGCGCGCGCGAGAGCGAGATGGAGCGAGAGAGCGCGCGCGAGAGCGAGATGGAGCGAGAGAGCGCGCGCGAGAGCGAGATGGAGCGAGAGAGCGCGCGCGAGAGCGAGATGAAGCGAGAGAGCGCGCGCGAGAGCGAGATGGAGCGAGAGAGCGCGCGCGAGAGCGAGATGGAGCGAGCGAGCGCGCGCGAGAGCGAGATGGAGCGAGAGAGCGCGCGCGAGAGCGAGATGAAGCGAGAGAGCGCGCACGAGAGCGAGAGAGAGAGAGAGCGCGCGCGAGAGCGAGATGGAGCGAGAGAGCGCGCGCGAGAGCGAGATGGAGCGAGAGAGCGCGCGCGAGAGCGAGATGGAGCGAGAGAGCGCGCGCGAGAGCGAGATGGAGCGAGAGAGCGCGCGCGAGAGAGAGAGAGAGAGAGAGCGCGCGCGAGAGCGAGATGGAGCGAGAGAGCGCGCGCGAGAGCGAGATGGAGCGAGCGAGCGCGCGCGAGAGCGAGATGGAGCGAGAGAGCGCGCGTGAGAGCGAGATGGAGCGAGAGAGCGCGAGCGAGATGGAGCGAGAGAGCGCGCACGAGAGCGAGAGAGAGAGAGCGCGCGCGAGAGCGAGAGAGAGAGAGCGCGCGAGAGCGAGAGAGAGAGAGCGTGCGCGAGAGCGAGAGAGCGCGCGCGAGAGCGAGAGCGAGAGAGCGCGCGCGAGAGCGAGATGGAGCGAGAGATCGCGCACGAGAGCGAGATGGAGCGAGAGAGCGTGCACGAGAGCGAGATGGAGCGAGAGAGCGCGCACGAGAGCGAGATGGAGTGAGAGAGCGCGCACGAGAGCGAGATGAAGCGAGAGAGCGCGCACGAGAGCGAGAGAGAGAGAGAGAGAGCGCGCGAGACAGCGAGAGAGAGCACACGAGAGCGAGAGAGAGAGCGTGAGAGCGAGAGAGAGAGAATGCGTGCGAGAGAGAGCGCGCGCGAGAGCACGCGAGTGAGAGAGAGAGCGCGATCGAGAGCGAGAGAGAGAGAGCGCGCGAGAGCGAGAGAGAGAGAGCGCGCGAGAGCGAGAGAGAGAGAGCGCGCGAGAGAGCACGCGAGTGAGAGAGAGAGCGCGATCGAGAGCGAGAGAGAGAGAGAGAGCGCGATCGAGAGCGAGAGCGCGATCGAGAGCGAGAGAGAGAGAGCGATCGAGAGCGAGAGAGAGAGCGCACTCGAGAGCGAGACAGAGAGCGCGCGCGAGAGCGAGACAGAGAGCGCGCGCGAGAGCGAGACGGAGCGAGAGAGCGCGCGCGAGAGCGAGACGGAGCGAGAGAGCGCGCGCGAGAGCGAGACGGAGCGAGAGAGCGCGCGCGAGAGCGAGACGGAGCGAGAGAGCGCGCGCGAGAGCGAGACGGAGCGAGAGAGCGCGCGCGAGAGCGAGACGGAGCGAGAGAGCGCGCGCGAGAGCGAGACGGAGCGAGAGAGCGCGCGCGAGTGCGAGACGGAGCGAGAGAGCGCGCGCGAGAGCAAGAGTGAGAGAGAGAGCGCGCGCGAGAGCGAGATGGAGCGAGAGAGCGCGCGCGAGAGCGAGATGGAGCGAGAGAGCGCGCGCGAGAGCGAGGTGGAGCGAGAGAGCGCGCGCGAGAGCGAGATGAAGCGAGAGAGTGAGCGCGCGAGAGCACACGAGTGAGATAGAGAGCGCGTGAGAGCGAGAGAGAGAGAACGTGCGCGAGAGCAAGAGAGAGCGAGAGCACACGCGAGAGAGAGCGCGCCCGAGCGAGAGAGAGAGAGCGCGCGAGAGAGAGAGAGCGCGAGAGCGAGACAGAGAGCGCACTCGAGAGCGAGACAGAGCGCACTCGAGAGCGCGAGAGAGAAAGAGCGCGCGCGAGAGCAAGAGCGAGAGAGAGAGCGCGCGCGAGAGCAAGAGCGAGAGAGAGAGCGCGCGCGAGAGCAAGAGCGAGAGAGAGAGCGCGCGCGAGAGCAAGAGCGAGAGAGAGAGCGCGCGCGAGAGCGAGGTGGAGCGAGAGAGCGCGCGCGAGAGCGAGGTGGAGCGAGAGAGCGCGCGCGAGAGCGAGGTGGAGCGAGAGAGCGCGCGCGAGAGCGAGGTGGAGCGAGAGAGCGCGCGCGAGAGCGAGGTGGAGCGAGAGAGCGCGCGCGAGAGCGAGGTGGAGCGAGAGAGCGCGCGCGAGAGCGAGGTGGAGCGAGAGAGCGCGCGCGAGAGCGAGGTGGAGCGAGAGAGCGCGCGCGAGAGCGAGGTGGAGCGAGAGAGCGCGCGCGAGAGCGAGATGGAGCGAGAGAGCGCGCGCGAGAGCGAGATGGAGCGAGAGAGCGAGAGCGAGATGGAGCGAGAGAGCGCGCGCGAGAGCGAGATGGAGCGAGAGAGCGCGCGCGAGAGCGAGATGAAGCGAGAGAGCGCGCGCGAGAGCGAGATGAAGCGAGAGAGCGCGCGCGAGAGCGAGATGAAGCGAGAGAGCGCGCGCGAGAGCGAGATGAAGCGAGAGAGCGCGCATGCGAGAGCGAGATGGAGCGAGAGAGCGCACGCGAGAGCGAGATGAAGCGAGAGAGCGCACGCGAGAGCGAGAGAGAGAGTGAGAGAGCACGCGAGAGCGAAAGAGAGAGAGAGCGAGAGAGAGGGCGCACTCGAGTGCGAGAGAGAGGGCGCACTCGAGAGCGAGAGAGAGGGCGCACTCGAGAGCGAGAGAGAGGGCGCACTCGAGAGCGAGAGAGAGGGCGCACTCGAGAGCGAGAGAGAGTGAGAGAGCACGCGAGAGAGAGAGTGAGAGAGCACGCGAGAGCGAGAGAGAGTGAGAGAGCACGCGAGAGAGAGAGTGAGAGAGCACGCGAGAGCGAGAGAGAGAGTGAGAGAGCACGCGAGAGCGAAAGAGAGAGAGAGCGAGACAGAGAGCGCACTCGAGAGCGAGACAGAGGGCGCACTCGAGAGCGAGACAGAGGGCGCACTCGAGAGCGAGACAGAGGGCGCACTCGAGAGCGAGACAGAGGGCGCACTCGAGAGCGAGACAGAGGGCGCACTCGAGAGCGAGACAGAGTGAGAGAGCACGCGAGAGCGAGAGAGAGAGTGAGAGAGCATGCGAGAGAGAGAGAGAGTGAGAGAGCACGCGAGAGAGAGAGTGAGAGAGCACGCGAGAGCGAGAGAGAGAGTGAGAGAGCACGCGAGAGCGAAAGAGAGAGAGAGCGAGACAGAGAGCGCACTCGAGAGCGAGACAGAGGGCGCACTCGAGAGCGAGACAGAGGGCGCACCCGAGAGCGAGACAGAGGGCGCACCCGAGAGCGAGACAGAGGGCGCACTCGAGAGCGAGAGAGAGAGAGCGCATGCGAGCGAGAGAGAGAGAGAGAGCGCGCGCAAGAGCGAGAGAGAGAGCACGCGAGAGAGAGAGAGAGCGCGCGAGAGAGAGAGAGAGAGAGAGAGAGAGAGAGAGAGCGCGCGAGAGCGAGAGAGAGCACGCGAGAGCGAGAGAGAGAGAGAACGCGAGAGCGAGCGAGAGAGAGAGTGCGAGAGCGAGAGAGAGATAGAGAGAGCGCACGCGAGAGAGCGAGAGAGCACGCGAGAGCGATAGAGAGAGAGAGCACGCGTGAGAGCGTGCGAGAGAGAGCGCGCGTGAGAGCGTGCGAGTGAGATAGAGAGCGCGCGTGAGAGCGTGCGAGTGAGATAGAGAGCGCGCGCGAGAGCACGCGAGTGAGATAGAGAGCGCGCGCGAGAGCGAGACGGAGCGAGAGAGCGCGCGCGAGAGCGAGACGGAGCGAGAGAGCGCGCGCGAGAGCGAGACGGAGCGAGAGAGCGCGCGCGAGAGCGAGACGGAGCGAGAGAGCGCGCGCGAGAGCGAGACGGAGCGAGAGAGCGCGCGCGAGTGCGAGACGGAGCGAGAGAGCGCGCGCGAGTGCGAGACGGAGCGAGAGAGCGCGCGCGAGTGCGAGACGGAGCGAGAGAGCGCGCGCGAGAGCGAGATGAAGCGAGAGAGTGAGCGCGCGAGAGCACGCGAGTGAGATAGAGAGCGCGTGAGAGCGAGAGAGAGAGAACGTGCGCAAGAGCAAGAGAGAGCGAGAGCACACGCGAGAGAGAGCGCGCCCGAGCGAGAGAGAGAGAGCGCGCGAGAGAGAGAGAGCGCGAGAGCGAGACAGAGAGCGCACTCGAGAGCGCGAGAGAGAAAGAGCGCGCGCGAGAGCAAGAGCGAGAGAGAGAGCGCGCGCGAGAGCAAGAGCGAGAGAGAGAGCGCGCGCGAGAGCGAGGTGGAGCGAGAGAGCGCGCGCGAGAGCGAGGTGGAGCGAGAGAGCGCGCGCGAGAGCGAGGTGGAGCGAGAGAGCGCGCGCGAGAGCGAGGTGGAGCGAGAGAGCGCGCGCGAGAGCGAGGTGGAGCGAGAGAGCGCGCGCGAGAGCGAGGTGGAGCGAGAGAGCGCGCGCGAGAGCGAGGTGGAGCGAGAGAGCGCACGCGAGAGCGAGATGTAGCGAGAGAGCGCGCACGAGAGCGAGAGAGAGAGAGAGCACGCGAGAGCGAGAGAGAGCACGCGAGAGCGAGAGAGAGAGAGAGCGCGCGAGAGAGAGAGAGAGTGCGAGAGCAAGAGAGAGAGCGCGCGAGAGCAAGAGAGAGAGCGCGCGAGAGCAAGAGAGAGAGAGCGCGCGAAAGAGCGAGATGGAGCGAGAGAGCGCGCGCAAGAGCGAGATGGAGCGAGAGAGCGCGCGCGAGAGCGAGATGGAGCGAGAGAGCGCGCACGAGAGCGAGTGAGAGAGAGAGCGCGCGCGAGAGCGAGATGGAGCGAGAGAGCGCGCGCGAGAGCGAGATGGAGCGAGAGAGCGCGCGCGAGAGCGAGATGGAGCGAGAGAGCGCGCGCGAGAGCGAGATGGAGCGAGAGAGCGCGCGCGAGAGCGAGATGAAGCGAGAGAGTGAGCGCGCGAGAGCACGCGAGTGAGATAGAGAGCGCGTGAGAGCGAGAGAGAGAGAACGTGCGCGAGAGCAAGAGAGAGCGAGAGCACACGCGAGAGAGAGCGCGCCCGAGCGAGAGAGAGAGAGCGCGCTCGAGAGAGAGAGAGCGCGAGAGCGAGACAGAGAGCGCACTCGAGAGCGAGACAGAGCGCACTCGAGAGCGCGAGAGAGAAAGAGCGCGCGCGAGAGCAAGAGCGAGAGAGAGAGCGCGCGCGAGAGCGAGGTGGAGCGAGAGAGCGCGCGCGAGAGCGAGGTGGAGCGAGAGAGCGCGCGCGAGAGCGAGGTGGAGCGAGAGAGCGCGCGCGAGAGCGAGGTGGAGCGAGAGAGCGCGCGCGAGAGCGAGGTGGAGCGAGAGAGCGAGAGCGAGATGGAGCGAGAGAGCGCGCGCGAGAGCGAGATGGAGCGAGAGAGCGCGCGCGAGAGCGAGATGAAGCGAGAGAGCGCGCGCGAGAGCGAGATGAAGCGAGAGAGCGCGCGCGAGAGCGAGATGAAGCGAGAGAGCGCGCGCGAGAGCGAGATGAAGCGAGAGAGCGCGCGCGAGAGCGAGATGAAGAGAGAGAGAGAGAGCGCGCGCGCGAGAGCGAGATGGAGCGAGAGAGCGCGCGCGAGAGCGAGATGGAGCGAGAGAGCGCGCGCAAGAGCGAGATGGAGCGAGAGAGCGCGCGCAAGAGCGAGATGGAGCGAGAGAGCGCGCGCGAGAGCGAGATGGAGCGAGAGAGCGCGCACGAGAGCGAGTGAGAGAGAGAGCGCGCGCGAGAGCGAGATGGAGCGAGAGAGCGCGCGCGAGAGCGAGATGGAGCGAGAGAGCGCGCGCGAGAGCGAGATGAAGCGAGAGAGCGCGCACGCGAGAGCGAGATGGAGCGAGAGAGCGCGCGCGAGAGCGAGATGAAGCGAGAGAGCGCACGCGAGAGCGAAAGAGAGAGAGAGCGAGAGAGAGGGCGCACTCGAGTGCGAGAGAGAGGGCGCACTCGAGAGCGAGAGAGAGGGCGCACTCGAGAGCGAGAGAGAGGGCGCACTCGAGAGCGAGAGAGAGGGCGCACTCGAGAGCGAGAGAGAGGGCGCACTCGAGAGCGAGAGAGAGGGCGCACTCGAGAGCGAGAGAGAGGGCGCACTCGAGAGCGAGAGAGAGGGCGCACTCGAGAGCGAGACAGAGGGCGCACTCGAGAGCGAGACAGAGGGCGCACTCGAGAGCGAGACAGAGGGCGCACTCGAGAGCGAGACAGAGGGCGCACTCGAGAGCGAGACAGAGGGCGCACTCGAGAGCGAGACAGAGGGCGCACTCGAGAGCGAGAGAGAGTGAGAGAGCACGCGAGAGCGAGAGAGAGAGTGAGAGAGCATGCGAGAGAGAGAGAGAGTGAGAGAGCACGCGAGAGAGAGAGTGAGAGAGCACGCGAGAGAGAGAGAGAGAGTGAGAGAGCACGCGAGAGCGAAAGAGAGAGAGAGCGAGACAGAGAGCGCACTCGAGAGCGAGACAGAGGGCGCACTCGAGAGCGAGACAGAGGGCGCACTCGAGAGCGAGACAGAGGGCGCACTCGAGAGCGAGACAGAGGGCGCACTCGAGAGCGAGACAGAGGGCGCACTCGAGAACGAGAGAGAGAGAGCGCATGCGAGCGAGAGAGAGAGAGAGAGCGCGCGCAAGAACGAGAGAGAGAGCACGCGAGAGAGAGAGAGAGAGAGCGCGCGAGAGAGAGAGAGAGAGAGAGAGAGAGAGAGAGCGCGCGAGAGAGAGAGAGAGAGAGAGAGAGCGCGCGAGAGCGAGAGAGAGCACGCGAGAGCGAGAGAGAGAGAGAACGCGAGAGCGAGCGAGAGAGAGAGTGCGAGAGCGAGAGAGAGATAGAGAGAGCGCACGCGAGAGAGCGAGAGAGCACGCGAGAGCGATAGAGAGAGAGAGCGCGCGTGAGAGCGTGCGAGAGAGAGCGCGCGCGAGAGCACGCGAGTGAGATAGAGAGCGCGCGCGAGAGCGAGACGGAGCGAGAGAGCGCGCGCGAGAGCGAGACGGAGCGAGAGAGCGCGCGCGAGAGCGAGACGGAGCGAGAGAGCGCGCGCGAGAGCGAGACGGAGCGAGAGAGCGCGCGCGAGAGCGAGACGGAGCGAGAGAGCGCGCGCGAGTGCGAGACGGAGCGAGAGAGCGCGCGCGAGAGCGAGATGAAGCGAGAGAGTGAGCGCGCGAGAGCACGCGAGTGAGATAGAGAGCGCGTGAGAGCGAGAGAGAGAGAACGTGCGCAAGAGCAAGAGAGAGCGAGAGCACACGCGAGAGAGAGCGCACCCGAGCGAGAGAGAGAGAGCGCACTCGAGAGCGAGACAGAGCGCACTCGAGAGCGCGAGCGAGAGCGAGATGGAGCGAGAGAGCGCGCGCGAGAGCGAGATGGAGCGAGAGAGCGCGCGCGAGAGCGAGATGGAGCGAGAGAGCGCGCGCGAGAGCGAGATGGAGCGAGAGAGCGCGCGCGAGAGCGAGATGAAGCGAGAGAGTGAGCGCGCGAGAGCACGCGAGTGAGATAGAGAGCGCGTGAGAGCGAGAGAGAGAGAACGTGCGCGAGAGCAAGAGAGAGCGAGAGCTCACGCGAGAGAGAGCGCGCCCGAGCGAGAGAGAGAGAGCGCGCGCGAGAGAGAGAGCGCGAGAGCGAGACAGAGAGCGCACTCGAGAGCGCGAGAGAGAGAGCGCGCGCGAGAGCGAGATGGAGCGAGAGAGCGCGCACGAGAGCGAGGTGGAGCGAGAGAGCGCGCGCGAGAGCGAGATGGAGCGAGAGAGCGCGCGCGAGAGCGAGATGGAGCGAGAGAGCGCGCGCGAGAGCGAGATGGAGCGAGAGAGCGCGCGCGAGAGCGAGATGGAGCGAGAGAGCGCGCGCGAGAGCGAGATGGAGCGAGAGAGCGCGCGCGAGAGCGAGATGGAGCGAGAGAGCGCGCGCGAGAGCGAGATGGAGCGAGAGAGCGCGCGCGAGTGCGAGATGGAGCGAGAGAGCGCGCGCGAGAGCGAGATGGAGCGAGAGAGCGCGCGCGAGAGCGAGATGGAGCGAGAGAGCGCGCGCGAGAGCGAGATGGAGCGAGAGAGCGCGCGCGAGAGCGAGATGGAGCGAGAGAGCGCGCGCGAGTGCGAGATGGAGCGAGAGAGCGCGCGCGAGAGCGAGATGGAGCGAGAGAGCGCGCGCGAGAGCGAGATGGAGCGAGAGAGCGCGCGCGAGAGCGAGATGGAGCGAGAGAGCGCGCGCGAGAGCGAGATGGAGCGAGAGAGTGAGCGCGCGAGAGCACGCGAGTGAGATAGAGAGCGCGTGAGAGCGAGAGAGAGAGAACGTGCGCGAGAGCAAGAGAGAGCGAGAGCACACGCGAGAGAGAGCGAGCCCGAGCGAGAGAGAGAGAGCGCGCTCGAGAGAGAGAGAGCGCGAGAGCGAGACAGAGAGCGCACTCGAGAGAGAGAGAGCGCGCGCGAGAGCGAGATGGAGCGAGAGAGCGCGCGCGAGAGCGAGGTGGAGCGAGAGAGCGCGCGCGAGAGCGAGGTGGAGCGAGAGAGCGCGCGCGAGAGCGAGGTGGAGCGAGAGAGCGCGCGCGAGAGCGAGGTGGAGCGAGAGAGCGCGCGCGAGAGCGAGGTGGAGCGAGAGAGCGCGCGCGAGAGCGAGATGAAGCGAGAGAGCGCGCACGAGAGCGAGAGAGAGAGAGCGCGCGCGAGAGCGAGATGGAGCGAGAGAGCGCGCGCGAGAGCGAGATGGAGCGAGAGAGCGCGCGCGAGAGCGAGATGGAGCGAGAGAGCGCGCACGAGAGCGCGAGAGAGAGAGAGAGAGAGCGCGCGCGAGAGCGAGAGCGAGAGAGCTCGCGCGAGAGCGAGAGCGAGAGATCGCGCGCGAGAGCGAGATGGAGCGAGAGAGCGTGCACGAGAGCGAGATGGAGCGAGCGAGCGCGCACGAGAGCGAGATGAAGCGAGAGAGCGCGCACGAGAGCGAGATGAAGCGAGAGAGCGCGCACGAGAGCGAGAGAGAGAGAGAGAGCGCGCGAGACAGCGAGAGAGAGCACACGAGAGCGAGAGGGAGAGAGAGCGTGAGAGCGAGAGAGAGAGAATGCGTGCGAGAGAGAGCGCGCGCGAGAGCACGCGAGTGAGATAGAGAGCGCGATCGAGAGCGAGAGAGAGAGAGAGAGAGAGAGCGCGATCGAGAGCGAGAGAGAGAGCGCGATCGAGAGCGAGAGAGAGCGCGCGAGAGCGAGAGAGAGAGAGCGCGCGGGAGCGAGAGAGAGAGAACGCGCGGGAGCGAGAGAGAGAGAACGCGCGGGAGCGAGAGAGAGAGAGCGCGCGGGAGCGAGAGAGAGAGAGCGCGCGGGAGCGAGAGAGAGAGAGAGAGCGCGCGCGAGAGCGAGGTGGAGCGAGAGAGCGCGCGCGAGAGCGAGGTGGAGCGAGAGAGCGCGCGCGAGAGCGAGGTGGAGCGAGAGAGCGCGCGCGAGAGCGAGGTGGAGCGAGAGAGCGCGCGCGAGAGCGAGGTGGAGCGAGAGAGCGCGCGCGAGAGCGAGATGGAGCGAGAGAGCGCGCGCGAGAGAGAGAGAGAGCGCGCGCGAGAGCGAGATGAAGCGAGAGAGCGCGCGCGAGAGCGAGATGGAGCGAGAGAGCGCGCGCGAGAGCGAGATGGAGCGAGAGAGCGCGCGCGAGAGCGAGATGGAGCGAGAGAGCGCGCGCGAGAGCGAGATGAAGCGAGAGAGCGCGCGCGAGAGCGAGATGGAGCGAGAGAGCGCGCGCGAGAGCGAGATGGAGCGAGAGAGCGCGCGCGAGAGCGAGATGGAGCGAGAGAGCGCGCGCGAGAGCGAGATGGAGCGAGAGAGCGCGCGCGAGAGCGAGATGGAGCGAGCGAGCGCGCGCGAGAGCGAGATGGAGCGAGAGAGCGCGCGCGAGAGCGAGATGAAGCGAGAGAGCGCGCACGAGAGCGAGAGAGAGAGAGAGCGCGCGCGAGAGCGAGATGGAGCGAGAGAGCGCGCGCGAGAGCGAGATGGAGCGAGAGAGCGCGCGCGAGAGCGAGATGGAGCGAGAGAGCGCGCGCGAGAGCGAGATGGAGCGAGAGAGCGCGCGCGAGAGAGAGAGAGAGAGAGAGCGCGCGCGAGAGCGAGATGGAGCGAGAGAGCGCGCGCGAGAGCGAGATGGAGCGAGCGAGCGCGCGCGAGAGCGAGATGGAGCGAGAGAGCGCGCGTGAGAGCGAGATGGAGCGAGAGAGCGCGAGCGAGATGGAGCGAGAGAGCGCGCACGAGAGCGAGAGAGAGAGAGCGCGCGCGAGAGCGAGAGAGAGAGAGCGCGCGAGAGCGAGAGAGAGAGAGCGTGCGCGAGAGCGAGAGAGCGCGCGCGAGAGCGAGAGCGAGAGAGCGCGCGCGAGAGCGAGATGGAGCGAGAGATCGCGCACGAGAGCGAGATGGAGCGAGAGAGCGTGCACGAGAGCGAGATGGAGCGAGAGAGCGCGCACGAGAGCGAGATGGAGTGAGAGAGCGCGCACGAGAGCGAGATGAAGCGAGAGAGCGCGCACGAGAGCGAGAGAGAGAGAGAGAGAGCGCGCGAGACAGCGAGAGAGAGCACACGAGAGCGAGAGAGAGAGCGTGAGAGCGAGAGAGAGAGAATGCGTGCGAGAGAGAGCGCGCGCGAGAGCACGCGAGTGAGAGAGAGAGCGCGATCGAGAGCGAGAGAGAGAGAGCGCGCGAGAGCGAGAGAGAGAGAGCGCGCGAGAGCGAGAGAGAGAGAGCGCGCGAGAGAGCACGCGAGTGAGAGAGAGAGCGCGATCGAGAGCGAGAGAGAGAGAGAGAGCGCGATCGAGAGCGAGAGCGCGATCGAGAGCGAGAGAGAGAGAACGATCGAGAGCGAGAGAGAGAGCGCACTCGAGAGCGAGACAGAGAGCGCGCGCGAGAGCGAGACAGAGAGCGCGCGCGAGAGCGAGACGGAGCGAGAGAGCGCGCGCGAGAGCGAGACGGAGCGAGAGAGCGCGCGCGAGAGCGAGACGGAGCGAGAGAGCGCGCGCGAGAGCGAGACGGAGCGAGAGAGCGCGCGCGAGAGCGAGACGGAGCGAGAGAGCGCGCGCGAGAGCGAGACGGAGCGAGAGAGCGCGCGCGAGTGCGAGACGGAGCGAGAGAGCGCGCGCGAGAGCGAGACGGAGCGAGAGAGCGCGCGCGAGAGCGAGACGGAGCGAGAGAGCGCGCGCGAGAGCGAGACGGAGCAAGAGAGCGCGCGCTAGAGCGAGACGAAGCGAGAGAGTGAGCGCGCGAGAGCACGCGAGTGAGATAGAGAGCGCGTGAGAGCGAGAGAGAGAGAACGTGCGCGAGAGCGAGAGAGAGCGAGAGCACACGCGAGAGAGAGCGCGCCCGAGCGAGAGAGAGAGAGCGCGCGAGAGAGAGAGAGCGCGAGAGCGAGACAGAGAGCGCACTCGAGAGCGAGACAGAGCGCACTCGAGAGCGCGAGAGAGAGAGAGCGCGCGCGAGAGCAAGAGTGAGAGAGAGAGCGCGCGCGAGAGCGAGATGGAGCGAGAGAGCGCGCGCGAGAGCGAGGTGGAGCGAGAGAGCGCGCGCGAGAGCGAGGTGGAGCGAGAGAGCGCGCGCGAGAGCGAGATGAAGCGAGAGAGTGAGCGCGCGAGAGCACACGAGTGAGATAGAGAGCGCGTGAGAGCGAGAGAGAGAGAACGTGCGCGAGAGCAAGAGAGAGCGAGAGCACACGCGAGAGAGAGCGCGCCCGAGCGAGAGAGAGAGAGCGCGCGAGAGAGAGAGAGCGCGAGAGCGAGACAGAGAGCGCACTCGAGAGCGAGACAGAGCGCACTCGAGAGCGCGAGAGAGAAAGAGCGCGCGCGAGAGCAAGAGCGAGAGAGAGAGCGCGCGCGAGAGCAAGAGCGAGAGAGAGAGCGCGCGCGAGAGCGAGGTGGAGAGAGAGAGCGCGCGCGAGAGCGAGGTGGAGCGAGAGAGCGCGCGCGAGAGCGAGGTGGAGCGAGAGAGCGCGCGCGAGAGCGAGGTGGAGCGAGAGAGCGCGCGCGAGAGCGAGGTGGAGCGAGAGAGCGCGCGCGAGAGCGAGGTGGAGCGAGAGAGCGCGCGCGAGAGCGAGGTGGAGCGAGAGAGCGCGCGCGAGAGCGAGATGGAGCGAGAGAGCGCGCGCGAGAGCGAGATGGAGCGAGAGAGCGCGCGCGAGAGCGAGATGGAGCGAGAGAGCGAGAGCGAGATGGAGCGAGAGAGCGCGCGCGAGAGCGAGATGGAGCGAGAGAGCGCGCGCGAGAGCGAGATGAAGCGAGAGAGCGCGCGCGAGAGCGAGATGAAGCGAGAGAGCGCGCGCGAGAGCGAGATGAAGCGAGAGAGCGCGCATGCGAGAGCGAGATGGAGCGAGAGAGCGCACGCGAGAGCGAGATGAAGCGAGAGAGCGCATGCGAGAGCGAGAGAGAGAGTGAGAGAGCACGCGAGAGCGAAAGAGAGAGAGAGCGAGAGAGAGGGCGCACTCGAGTGCGAGAGAGAGGGCGCACTCGAGAGCGAGAGAGAGGGCGCACTCGAGAGCGAGAGAGAGGGCGCACTCGAGAGCGAGAGAGAGGGCGCACTCGAGAGCGAGAGAGAGTGAGAGAGCACGCGAGAGAGAGAGTGAGAGAGCACGCGAGAGCGAGAGAGAGTGAGAGAGCACGCGAGAGAGTGAGAGAGCACGCGAGAGCGAGAGAGAGAGTGAGAGAGCACGCGAGAGCGAAAGAGAGAGAGAGCGAGACAGAGAGCGCACTCGAGAGCGAGACAGAGGGCGCACTCGAGAGCGAGACAGAGGGCGCACTCGAGAGCGAGACAGAGGGCGCACTCGAGAGCGAGACAGAGGGCGCACTCGAGAGCGAGACAGAGGGCGCACTCGAGAGCGAGAGAGAGTGAGAGAGCACGCGAGAGCGAGAGAGAGAGTGAGAGAGCATGCGAGAGAGAGAGAGAGTGAGAGAGCACGCGAGAGAGAGAGTGAGAGAGCACGCGAGAGCGAGAGAGAGAGTGAGAGAGCACGCGAGAGCGAAAGAGAGAGAGAGCGAGACAGAGAGCGCACTCGAGAGCGAGACAGAGGGCGCACTCGAGAGCGAGACAGAGGGCGCACCCGAGAGCGAGACAGAGGGCGCACCCGAGAGCGAGACAGAGGGCGCACTCGAGAGCGAGAGAGAGAGAGCGCATGCGAGCGAGAGAGAGAGAGAGAGCGCGCGCAAGAGCGAGAGAGAGAGCACGCGAGAGAGAGAGAGAGCGCGCGAGAGAGAGAGAGAGAGAGAGAGAGAGAGAGAGAGAGAGCGCGCGAGAGCGAGAGAGAGCACGCGAGAGCGAGAGAGAGAGAGAACGCGAGAGCGAGCGAGAGAGAGAGTGCGAGAGCGAGAGAGAGATAGAGAGAGCGCACGCGAGAGAGCGAGAGAGCACGCGAGAGCGATAGAGAGAGAGAGCGCGCGTGAGAGCGTGCGAGAGAGAGCGCGCGTGAGAGCGTGCGAGTGAGATAGAGAGCGCGTGAGAGCGAGAGAGAGAGAACGTGCGCAAGAGCAAGAGAGAGCGAGAGCACACGCGAGAGAGAGCGCACCCGAGCGAGAGAGAGAGAGCGCACTCGAGAGCGAGACAGAGCGCACTCGAGAGCGAGACAGAGCGCACTCGAGAGCGCGAGCGAGAGCGAGATGGAGCGAGAGAGCGCGCGCGAGAGCGAGATGGAGCGAGAGAGCGCGCGCGAGAGCGAGATGGAGCGAGAGAGCGCGCGCGAGAGCGAGATGGAGCGAGAGAGCGCGCGCGAGAGCGAGATGGAGCGAGAGAGCGCGCGCGAGAGCGAGATGGAGCGAGAGAGCGCGCGCGAGAGCGAGATGGAGCGAGAGAGCGCGCGCGAGAGCGAGATGAAGCGAGAGAGTGAGCGCGCGAGAGCACGCGAGTGAGATAGAGAGCGCGTGAGAGCGAGAGAGAGAGAACGTGCGCGAGAGCAAGAGAGAGCGAGAGCACACGCGAGAGAGAGCGCGCCCGAGCGAGAGAGAGAGAGCGCGCGCGAGAGAGAGAGCGCGAGAGCGAGACAGAGAGCGCACTCGAGAGCGCGAGAGAGAGAGAGCGCGCGCGAGAGCGAGATGGAGCGAGAGAGCGCGCACGAGAGCGAGGTGGAGCGAGAGAGCGCGCGCGAGAGCGAGATGGAGCGAGAGAGCGCGCGCGAGAGCGAGATGGAGCGAGAGAGCGCGCGCGAGAGCGAGATGGAGCGAGAGAGCGCGCGCGAGAGCGAGATGGAGCGAGAGAGCGCGCGCGAGAGCGAGATGGAGCGAGAGAGCGCGCGCGAGAGCGAGATGGAGCGAGAGAGCGCGCGCGAGAGCGAGATGGAGCGAGAGAGCGCGCGCGAGTGCGAGATGGAGCGAGAGAGCGCGCGCGAGTGCGAGATGGAGCGAGAGAGCGCGCGCGAGTGCGAGATGGAGCGAGAGAGCGCGCGCGAGAGCGAGATGGAGCGAGAGAGCGCGCGCGAGAGCGAGATGGAGCGAGAGAGCGCGCGCGAGAGCGAGATGGAGCGAGAGAGCGCGCGCGAGTGCGAGATGGAGCGAGAGAGCGCGCGCGAGAGCGAGATGGAGCGAGAGAGCGCGCGCGAGAGCGAGATGGAGCGAGAGAGCGCGCGCGAGAGCGAGATGGAGCGAGAGAGCGCGCGCGAGAGCGAGATGGAGCGAGAGAGTGAGCGCGCGAGAGCGAGATGGAGCGAGAGAGTGAGCGCGCGAGAGCACGCGAGTGAGATAGAGAGCGCGTGAGAGCGAGAGAGAGAGAACGTGCGCGAGAGCAAGAGAGAGCGAGAGCACACGCGAGAGAGAGCGAGCCCGAGCGAGAGAGAGAGAGCGCGCTCGAGAGAGAGAGAGCGCGAGAGCGAGACAGAGAGCGCACTCGAGAGAGAGAGAGCGCGCGCGAGAGCGAGATGGAGCGAGAGAGCGCGCGCGAGAGCGAGGTGGAGCGAGAGAGCGCGCGCGAGAGCGAGGTGGAGCGAGAGAGCGCGCGCGAGAGCGAGGTGGAGCGAGAGAGCGCGCGCGAGAGCGAGGTGGAGCGAGAGAGCGCGCGCGAGAGCGAGGTGGAGCGAGAGAGCGCGCGCGAGAGCGAGGTGGAGCGAGAGAGCGCGCGCGAGAGCGAGGTGGAGCGAGAGAGCGCGCGCGAGAGCGAGATGAAGCGAGAGAGCGCGCACGAGAGCGAGAGAGAGAGAGCGCGCGCGAGAGCGAGATGGAGCGAGAGAGCGCGCGCGAGAGCGAGATGGAGCGAGAGAGCGCGCGCGAGAGCGAGATGGAGCGAGAGAGCGCGCACGAGAGCGCGAGAGAGAGAGAGAGAGCGCGCGCGAGAGCGAGAGCGAGAGAGCTCGCGCGAGAGCGAGAGCGAGAGATCGCGCGCGAGAGCGAGATGGAGCGAGAGAGCGTGCACGAGAGCGAGATGGAGCGAGCGAGCGCGCACGAGAGCGAGATGAAGCGAGAGAGCGCGCACGAGAGCGAGATGAAGCGAGAGAGCGCGCACGAGAGCGAGAGAGAGAGAGAGAGCGCGCGAGACAGCGAGAGAGAGCACACGAGAGCGAGAGGGAGAGAGAGCGTGAGAGCGAGAGAGAGAGAATGCGTGCGAGAGAGAGCGCGCGCGAGAGCACGCGAGTGAGATAGAGAGCGCGATCGAGAGCGAGAGAGAGAGAGAGAGAGAGAGAGCGCGATCGAGAGCGAGAGAGAGAGCGCGATCGAGAGCGAGAGAGAGCGCGCGAGAGCGAGAGAGAGAGAGCGCGCGAGAGCGAGAGAGAGAGAACGCGCGGGAGCGAGAGAGAGAGAACGCGCGGGAGCGAGAGAGAGAGAGCGCGCGGGAGCGAGAGAGAGAGAGCGCGCGGGAGCGAGAGAGAGAGAGCGCGCGGGAGCGAGAGAGAGAGAGCGCGCGGGAGCGAGAGAGAGAGAGAGAGCGCGCGCGAGAGCGAGGTGGAGCGAGAGAGCGCGCGCGAGAGCGAGGTGGAGCGAGAGAGCGCGCGCGAGAGCGAGGTGGAGCGAGAGAGCGCGCGCGAGAGCGAGGTGGAGCGAGAGAGCGCGCGCGAGAGCGAGATGGAGCGAGAGAGCGCGCGCGAGAGAGAGAGAGAGAGAGAGAGCGCGCGCGAGAGCGAGATGAAGCGAGAGAGCGCGCGCGAGAGCGAGATGGAGCGAGAGAGCGCGCGCGAGAGCGAGATGGAGCGAGAGAGCGCGCGCGAGAGCGAGATGGAGCGAGAGAGCGCGCGCGAGAGCGAGATGGAGCGAGAGAGCGCGCGCGAGAGCGAGATGAAGCGAGAGAGCGCGCGCGAGAGCGAGATGGAGCGAGAGAGCGCGCGCGAGAGCGAGATGGAGCGAGCGAGCGCGCGCGAGAGCGAGATGGAGCGAGAGAGCGCGCGCGAGAGCGAGATGAAGCGAGAGAGCGCGCACGAGAGCGAGAGAGAGAGAGAGCGCGCGCGAGAGCGAGATGGAGCGAGAGAGCGCGCGCGAGAGCGAGATGGAGCGAGAGAGCGCGCGCGAGAGCGAGATGGAGCGAGAGAGCGCGCGCGAGAGCGAGATGGAGCGAGAGAGCGCGCGCGAGAGAGAGAGAGAGAGAGCGCGCGCGAGAGCGAGATGGAGCGAGAGAGCGCGCGCGAGAGCGAGATGGAGCGAGAGAGCGCGCGCGAGAGCGAGATGGAGCGAGAGAGCGCGCGCGAGAGCGAGATGGAGCGAGAGAGCGCGCGCGAGAGCGAGATGGAGCGAGAGAGCGCGCGCGAGAGCGAGATGAAGCGAGAGAGCGCGCGCGAGAGCGAGATGGAGCGAGAGAGCGCGCGCGAGAGCGAGATGGAGCGAGCGAGCGCGCGCGAGAGCGAGATGGAGCGAGAGAGCGCGCGCGAGAGCGAGATGAAGCGAGAGAGCGCGCACGAGAGCGAGAGAGAGAGAGAGCGCGCGCGAGAGCGAGATGGAGCGAGAGAGCGCGCGCGAGAGCGAGATGGAGCGAGAGAGCGCGCGCGAGAGCGAGATGGAGCGAGAGAGCGCGCGCGAGAGCGAGATGGAGCGAGAGAGCGCGCGCGAGAGAGAGAGAGAGAGAGCGCGCGCGAGAGCGAGATGGAGCGAGAGAGCGCGCGCGAGAGCGAGATGGAGCGAGCGAGCGCGCGCGAGAGCGAGATGGAGCGAGAGAGCGCGCGTGAGAGCGAGATGGAGCGAGAGAGCGCGCGTGAGAGCGAGATGGAGCGAGAGAGCGCGAGCGAGATGGAGCGAGAGAGCGCGCACGAGAGCGAGAGAGAGAGAGCGCGCGCGAGAGCGAGAGAGAGAGAGCGCGCGAGAGCGAGAGAGAGAGAGCGTGCGCGAGAGCGAGAGAGCGCGCGCGAGAGCGAGAGCGAGAGAGCGCGCGCGAGAGCGAGATGGAGCGAGAGATCGCGCACGAGAGCGAGATGGAGCGAGAGAGCGTGCACGAGAGCGAGATGGAGCGAGAGAGCGTGCACGAGAGCGAGATGGAGCGAGAGAGCGCGCACGAGAGCGAGATGGAGTGAGAGAGCGCGCACGAGAGCGAGATGAAGCGAGAGAGCGCGCACGAGAGCGAGAGAGAGAGAGAGAGAGCGCGCGAGACAGCGAGAGAGAGCACACGAGAGCGAGAGAGAGAGCGTGAGAGCGAGGAGAGAGAGAATGCGTGCGAGAGAGAGCGCGCGCGAGAGCACGCGAGTGAGAGAGAGAGCGCGATCGAGAGCGAGAGAGAGAGAGCGCGCGAGAGCGAGAGAGAGAGAGCGCGCGAGAGCGAGAGAGAGAGAGCGCGCGAGAGAGCACGCGAGTGAGAGAGAGAGCGCGATCGAGAGCGAGAGAGAGAGAGAGAGCGCGATCGAGAGCGAGAGCGCGATCGAGAGCGAGAGAGAGAGAGCGATCGAGAGCGAGAGAGAGAGCGCACTCGAGAGCGAGACAGAGAGCGCGCGCGAGAGCGAGACAGAGAGCGCGCGCGAGAGCGAGACAGAGCGAGAGAGCGCGCGCGAGAGCGAGACGGAGCGAGAGAGCGCGCGCGAGAGCGAGACGGAGCGAGAGAGCGCGCGCGAGAGCGAGACGGAGCGAGAGAGCGCGCGCGAGAGCGAGACGGAGCGAGAGAGCGCGCGCGAGAGCGAGACGGAGCGAGAGAGCGCGCGCGAGTGCGAGACGGAGCGAGAGAGCGCGCGCGAGAGCGAGACGGAGCGAGAGAGCGCGCGCGAGAGCGAGACGGAGCGAGAGAGCGCGCGCGAGAGCGAGACGGAGCAAGAGAGCGCGCGCTAGAGCGAGACGAAGCGAGAGAGTGAGCGCGCGAGAGAACGCGAGTGAGATAGAGAGCGCGTGAGAGCGAGAGAGAGAGAACGTGCGCGAGAGCGAGAGAGAGCGAGAGCACACGCGAGAGAGAGCGCGCCCGAGCGAGAGAGAGAGAGCGCGCGAGAGAGAGAGAGCGCGAGAGCGAGACAGAGAGCGCACTCGAGAGCGAGACAGAGCGCACTCGAGAGCGCGAGAGAGAGAGAGCGCGCGCGAGAGCAAGAGTGAGAGAGAGAGCGCGCGCGAGAGCGAGATGGAGCGAGAGAGCGCGCGCGAGAGCGAGATGGAGCGAGAGAGCGCGCGCGAGAGCGAGGTGGAGCGAGAGAGCGCGCGCGAGAGCGAGATGAAGCGAGAGAGTGAGCGCGCGAGAGCACACGAGTGAGATAGAGAGCGCGTGAGAGCGAGAGAGAGAGAACGTGCGCGAGAGCAAGAGAGAGCGAGAGCACACGCGAGAGAGAGCGCGCCCGAGCGAGAGAGAGAGAGCGCGCGAGAGAGAGAGAGCGCGAGAGCGAGACAGAGAGCGCACTCGAGAGCGAGACAGAGCACACTCGAGAGCGCGAGAGAGAAAGAGCGCGCGCGAGAGCAAGAGCGAGAGAGAGAGCAAGAGCGAGAGAGAGAGCGCGCGCGAGAGCGAGGTGGAGCGAGAGAGCGCGCGCGAGAGCGAGGTGGAGCGAGAGAGCGCGCGCGAGAGCGAGGTGGAGCGAGAGAGCGCGCGCGAGAGCGAGGTGGAGCGAGAGAGCGCGCGCGAGAGCGAGGTGGAGCGAGAGAGCGCGCGCGAGAGCGAGATGGAGCGAGAGAGCGCGCGCGAGAGCGAGATGGAGCGAGAGAGCGCGCGCGAGAGCGAGATGGAGCGAGAGAGCGAGAGCGAGATGGAGCGAGAGAGCGCGCGCGAGAGCGAGATGGAGCGAGAGAGCGCGCGCGAGAGCGAGATGAAGCGAGAGAGCGCGCGCGAGAGCGAGATGAAGCGAGAGAGCGCGCGCGAGAGCGAGATGAAGCGAGAGAGCGCGCGCGAGAGCGAGATGAAGCGAGAGAGCGCGCATGCGAGAGCGAGATGGAGCGAGAGAGCGCACGCGAGAGCGAGATGAAGCGAGAGAGCGCACGCGAGAGCGAGAGAGAGAGTGAGAGAGCACGCGAGAGCGAAAGAGAGAGAGAGCGAGAGAGAGGGCGCACTCGAGTGCGAGAGAGAGGGCGCACTCGAGAGCGAGAGAGAGGGCGCACTCGAGAGCGAGAGAGAGGGCGCACTCGAGAGCGAGAGAGAGGGCGCACTCGAGAGCGAGAGAGAGTGAGAGAGCACGCGAGAGAGAGAGTGAGAGAGCACGCGAGAGCGAGAGAGAGTGAGAGAGCACGCGAGAGAGAGAGTGAGAGAGCACGCGAGAGCGAGAGAGAGAGTGAGAGAGCACGCGAGAGCGAAAGAGAGAGAGAGCGAGACAGAGAGCGCACTCGAGAGCGAGACAGAGGGCGCACTCGAGAGCGAGACAGAGGGCGCACTCGAGAGCGAGACAGAGGGCGCACTCGAGAGCGAGACAGAGGGCGCACTCGAGAGCGAGACAGAGGGCGCACTCGAGAGCGAGACAGAGGGCGCACTCGAGAGCGAGACAGAGGGCGCACTCGAGAGCGAGAGAGAGTGAGAGAGCACGCGAGAGCGAGAGAGAGAGTGAGAGAGCATGCGAGAGAGAGAGAGAGTGAGAGAGCACGCGAGAGAGAGAGTGAGAGAGCACGCGAGAGCGAGAGAGAGAGTGAGAGAGCACGCGAGAGCGAAAGAGAGAGAGAGCGAGACAGAGAGCGCACTCGAGAGCGAGACAGAGGGCGCACTCGAGAGCGAGACAGAGGGCGCACCCGAGAGCGAGACAGAGGGCGCACCCGAGAGCGAGACAGAGGGCGCACTCGAGAGCGAGACAGAGGGCGCACTCGAGAGCGAGACAGAGGGCGCACTCGAGAGCGAGAGAGAGAGAGCGCATGCGAGCGAGAGAGAGAGAGAGAGCGCGCGCAAGAGCGAGAGAGAGAGCACGCGAGAGAGAGAGAGAGCGCGCGAGAGAGAGAGAGAGAGAGAGAGAGAGAGAGCGCGCGAGAGCGAGAGAGAGCGCGCGAGAGCGAGAGAGAGAGAGAACGCGAGAGCGAGCGAGAGAGAGAGTGCGAGAGCGAGAGAGAGATAGAGAGAGCGCACGCGAGAGAGCGAGAGAGCACGCGAGAGCGATAGAGAGAGAGAGCGCGCGTGAGAGCGTGCGAGAGAGAGCGCGCGTGAGAGCGTGCGAGTGAGATAGAGAGCGCGCGTGAGAGCGTGCGAGTGAGATAGAGAGCGCGCGCGAGAGCACGCGAGTGAGATAGAGAGCGCGCGCGAGAGCGAGACGGAGCGAGAGAGCGCGCGCGAGAGCGAGACGGAGCGAGAGAGCGCGCGCGAGAGCGAGACGGAGCGAGAGAGCGCGCGCGAGAGCGAGACGGAGCGAGAGAGCGCGCGCGAGAGCGAGACGGAGCGAGAGAGCGCGCGCGAGTGCGAGACGGAGCGAGAGAGCGCGCGCGAGTGCGAGACGGAGCGAGAGAGCGCGCGCGAGTGCGAGACGGAGCGAGAGAGCGCGCGCGAGAGCGAGATGAAGCGAGAGAGTGAGCGCGCGAGAGCACGCGAGTGAGATAGAGAGCGCGTGAGAGCGAGAGAGAGAGAACGTGCGCAAGAGCAAGAGAGAGCGAGAGCACACGCGAGAGAGAGCGCGCCCGAGCGAGAGAGAGAGAGCGCGCGAGAGAGAGAGAGCGCGAGAGCGAGACAGAGAGCGCACTCGAGAGCGAGACAGAGCGCACTCGAGAGCGCGAGAGAGAAAGAGCGCGCGCGAGAGCAAGAGCGAGAGAGAGAGCGCGCGCGAGAGCAAGAGCGAGAGAGAGAGCGCGCGCGAGAGCGAGGTGGAGCGAGAGAGCGCGCGCGAGAGCGAGGTGGAGCGAGAGAGCGCGCGCGAGAGCGAGGTGGAGCGAGAGAGCGCGCGCGAGAGCGAGGTGGAGCGAGAGAGCGCGCGCGAGAGCGAGGTGGAGCGAGAGAGCGCGCGCGAGAGCGAGATGTAGCGAGAGAGCGCGCACGAGAGCGAGAGAGAGAGAGAGCACGCGAGAGCGAGAGAGAGCACGCGAGAGCGAGAGAGAGAGAGAGCGCGCGAGAGAGAGAGAGAGTGCGAGAGCAAGAGAGAGAGCGCGCGAGAGCAAGAGAGAGAGCGCGCGAGAGCAAGAGAGAGAGAGCGCGAGAGCAAGAGAGAGAGAGCGCGCGAAAGAGCGAGATGGAGCGAGAGAGCGCGCGCAAGAGCGAGATGGAGCGAGAGAGCGCGCGCGAGAGCGAGATGGAGCGAGAGAGCGCGCACGAGAGCGAGTGAGAGAGAGAGCGCGCGCGAGAGCGAGATGGAGCGAGAGAGCGCGCGCGAGAGCGAGATGGAGCGAGAGAGCGCGCGCGAGAGCGAGATGGAGCGAGAGAGCGCGCGCGAGAGCGAGATGGAGCGAGAGAGCGCGCGCGAGAGCGAGATGAAGCGAGAGAGTGAGCGCGAGAGCGAGATGAAGCGAGAGAGTGAGCGCGCGAGAGCGAGATGAAGCGAGAGAGTGAGCGCGCGAGAGCACGCGAGTGAGATAGAGAGCGCGTGAGAGCGAGAGAGAGAGAACGTGCGCGAGAGCAAGAGAGAGCGAGAGCACACGCGAGAGAGAGCGCGCCCGAGCGAGAGAGAGAGAGCGCGCTCGAGAGAGAGAGAGCGCGAGAGCGAGACAGAGAGCGCACTCGAGAGCGAGACAGAGCGCACTCGAGAGCGCGAGAGAGAAAGAGCGCGCGCGAGAGCAAGAGCGAGAGAGAGAGCGCGCGCGAGAGCGAGGTGGAGCGAGAGAGCGCGCGCGAGAGCGAGGTGGAGCGAGAGAGCGCGCGCGAGAGCGAGGTGGAGCGAGAGAGCGCGCGCGAGAGCGAGGTGGAGCGAGAGAGCGCGCGCGAGAGCGAGGTGGAGCGAGAGAGCGCGCGCGAGAGCGAGGTGGAGCGAGAGAGCGCGCGCGAGAGCGAGGTGGAGCGAGAGAGCGCGCGCGAGAGCGAGGTGGAGCGAGAGAGCGAGAGCGAGATGGAGCGAGAGAGCGCGCGCGAGAGCGAGATGGAGCGAGAGAGCGCGCGCGAGAGCGAGATGAAGCGAGAGAGCGCGCGCGAGAGCGAGATGAAGCGAGAGAGCGCGCGCGAGAGCGAGATGAAGCGAGAGAGCGCGCGCGAGAGCGAGATGAAGCGAGAGAGCGCGCGCGAGAGCGAGATGAAGCGAGAGAGCGCGCGCGAGAGCGAGATGAAGCGAGAGAGCGCGCGCGAGAGCGAGATGGAGAGAGAGAGAGCGCGCGCGCGCGAGCGAGATGGAGCGAGAGAGCGCGCGCGAGAGCGAGATGGAGCGAGAGAGCGCGCGCAAGAGCGAGATGGAGCGAGAGAGCGCGCGCAAGAGCGAGATGGAGCGAGAGAGCGCGCGCGAGAGCGAGATGGAGCGAGAGAGCGCGCGCGAGAGCGAGATGGAGCGAGAGAGCGCGCACGAGAGCGAGTGAGAGAGAGAGCGCGCGCGAGAGCGAGATGGAGCGACAGAGCGCGCGCGAGAGCGAGATGGAGCGAGAGAGCGCGCGCGAGAGCGAGATGAAGCGAGAGAGCGCGCACGCGAGAGCGAGATGGAGCGAGAGAGCGCGCGCGAGAGCGAGATGAAGCGAGAGAGCGCACGCGAGAGCGAAAGAGAGAGAGAGCGAGAGAGAGGGCGCACTCGAGTGCGAGAGAGAGGGCGCACTCGAGAGCGAGAGAGAGGGCGCACTCGAGAGCGAGAGAGAGGGCGCACTCGAGAGCGAGAGAGAGGGCGCACTCGAGAGCGAGAGAGAGGGCGCACTCGAGAGCGAGAGAGAGGGCGCACTCGAGAGCGAGACAGAGGGCGCACTCGAGAGCGAGACAGAGGGCGCACTCGAGAGCGAGACAGAGGGCGCACTCGAGAGCGAGACAGAGGGCGCACTCGAGAGCGAGACAGAGGGCGCACTCGAGAGCGAGACAGAGGGCGCACTCGAGAGCGAGACAGAGGGCGCACTCGAGAGCGAGAGAGAGTGAGAGAGCACGCGAGAGCGAGAGAGAGAGTGAGAGAGCATGCGAGAGAGAGAGAGAGTGAGAGAGCACGCGAGAGAGAGAGTGAGAGAGCACGCGAGAGAGAGAGAGAGAGTGAGAGAGCACGCGAGAGCGAAAGAGAGAGAGAGCGAGACAGAGAGCGCACTCGAGAGCGAGACAGAGGGCGCACTCGAGAGCGAGACAGAGGGCGCACTCGAGAGCGAGACAGAGGGCGCACTCGAGAGCGAGACAGAGGGCGCACTCGAGAGCGAGACAGAGGGCGCACTCGAGAGCGAGACAGAGGGCGCACTCGAGAACGAGAGAGAGAGAGCGCATGCGAGCGAGAGAGAGAGAGAGAGCGCGCGCAAGAACGAGAGAGAGAGCACGCGAGAGAGAGAGAGAGAGAGCGCGCGAGAGAGAGAGAGAGAGAGAGCGCGCGAGAGAGAGAGAGAGAGAGAGAGAGCGCGCGAGAGCGAGAGAGAGCACGCGAGAGCGAGAGAGAGAGAGAACGCGAGAGCGAGCGAGAGAGAGAGTGCGAGAGCGAGAGAGAGATAGAGAGAGCGCACGCGAGAGAGCGAGAGAGCACGCGAGAGCGATAGAGAGAGAGAGCGCGCGTGAGAGCGTGCGAGAGAGAGCGCGCGCGAGAGCACGCGAGTGAGATAGAGAGCGCGCGCGAGAGCGAGACGGAGCGAGAGAGCGCGCGCGAGAGCGAGACGGAGCGAGAGAGCGCGCGCGAGAGCGAGACGGAGCGAGAGAGCGCGCGCGAGAGCGAGACGGAGCGAGAGAGCGCGCGCGAGTGCGAGACGGAGCGAGAGAGCGCGCGCGAGAGCGAGATGAAGCGAGAGAGTGAGCGCGCGAGAGCACGCGAGTGAGATAGAGAGCGCGTGAGAGCGAGAGAGAGAGAACGTGCGCAAGAGCAAGAGAGAGCGAGAGCACACGCGAGAGAGAGCGCACCCGAGCGAGAGAGAGAGAGCGCACTCGAGAGCGAGACAGAGCGCACTCGAGAGCGCGAGCGAGAGCGAGATGGAGCGAGAGAGCGCGCGCGAGAGCGAGATGGAGCGAGAGAGCGCGCGCGAGAGCGAGATGGAGCGAGAGAGCGCGCGCGAGAGCGAGATGGAGCGAGAGAGCGCGCGCGAGAGCGAGATGAAGCGAGAGAGTGAGCGCGCGAGAGCACGCGAGTGAGATAGAGAGCGCGTGAGAGCGAGAGAGAGAGAACGTGCGCGAGAGCAAGAGAGAGCGAGAGCACACGCGAGAGAGAGCGCGCCCGAGCGAGAGAGAGAGAGCGCGCGCGAGAGAGAGAGCGCGAGAGCGAGACAGAGAGCGCACTCGAGAGCGCGAGAGAGAGAGAGCGCGCGCGAGAGCGAGATGGAGCGAGAGAGCGCGCGCGAGAGCGAGGTGGAGCGAGAGAGCGCGCGCGAGAGCGAGATGGAGCGAGAGAGCGCGCGCGAGAGCGAGATGGAGCGAGAGAGCGCGCGCGAGAGCGAGATGGAGCGAGAGAGCGCGCGCGAGAGCGAGATGGAGCGAGAGAGCGCGCGCGAGAGCGAGATGGAGCGAGAGAGCGCGCGCGAGAGCGAGATGGAGCGAGAGAGCGCGCGCGAGAGCGAGATGGAGCGAGAGAGCGCGCGCGAGAGCGAGATGGAGCGAGAGAGCGCGCGCGAGTGCGAGATGGAGCGAGAGAGCGCGCGCGAGTGCGAGATGGAGCGAGAGAGCGCGCGCGAGAGCGAGATGGAGCGAGAGAGCGCGCGCGAGAGCGAGATGGAGCGAGAGAGCGCGCGCGAGAGCGAGATGGAGCGAGAGAGCGCGCGCGAGAGCGAGATGGAGCGAGAGAGCGCGCGCGAGAGCGAGATGGAGCGAGAGAGTGAGCGCGCGAGAGCACGCGAGTGAGATAGAGAGCGCGTGAGAGCGAGAGAGAGAGAACGTGCGCGAGAGCAAGAGAGAGCGAGAGCACACGCGAGAGAGAGCGAGCCCGAGCGAGAGAGAGAGAGCGCGCTCGAGAGAGAGAGAGCGCGAGAGCGAGACAGAGAGCGCACTCGAGAGAGAGAGAGCGCGCGCGAGAGCGAGGTGGAGCGAGAGAGCGCGCGCGAGAGCGAGGTGGAGCGAGAGAGCGCGCGCGAGAGCGAGGTGGAGCGAGAGAGCGCGCGCGAGAGCGAGGTGGAGCGAGAGAGCGCGCGCGAGAGCGAGGTGGAGCGAGAGAGCGCGCGCGAGAGCGAGGTGGAGCGAGAGAGCGCGCGCGAGAGCGAGGTGGAGCGAGAGAGCGCGCGCGAGAGCGAGGTGGAGCGAGAGAGCGCGCGCGAGAGCGAGATGAAGCGAGAGAGCGCGCACGAGAGCGAGAGAGAGAGAGCGCGCGCGAGAGCGAGATGGAGCGAGAGAGCGCGCGCGAGAGCGAGATGGAGCGAGAGAGCGCGCGCGAGAGCGAGATGGAGCGAGAGAGCGCGCACGAGAGCGCGAGAGAGAGAGAGAGAGAGCGCGCGCGAGAGCGAGAGCGAGAGAGCTCGCGCGAGAGCGAGAGCGAGAGATCGCGCGCGAGAGCGAGATGGAGCGAGAGAGCGTGCACGAGAGCGAGATGGAGCGAGCGAGCGCGCACGAGAGCGAGATGAAGCGAGAGAGCGCGCACGAGAGCGAGATGAAGCGAGAGAGCGCGCACGAGAGCGAGAGAGAGAGAGAGAGCGCGCGAGACAGCGAGAGAGAGCACACGAGAGCGAGAGGGAGAGAGAGCGTGAGAGCGAGAGAGAGAGAATGCGTGCGAGAGAGAGCGCGCGCGAGAGCACGCGAGTGAGATAGAGAGCGCGATCGAGAGCGAGAGAGAGAGAGAGAGAGAGAGCGCGATCGAGAGCGAGAGAGAGAGCGCGATCGAGAGCGAGAGAGAGCGCGCGAGAGCGAGAGAGAGAGAGCGCGCGAGAGCGAGAGAGAGAGAACGCGCGGGAGCGAGAGAGAGAGAGCGCGCGGGAGCGAGAGAGAGAGAGCGCGCGGGAGCGAGAGAGAGAGAGCGCGCGGGAGCGAGAGAGAGAGAGCGCGCGGGAGCGAGAGAGAGAGCGCGCGGGAGCGAGAGAGAGAGGGCGTGTGAGCGATAAAGAGAGAGAGGGCGTGTGAGCGATAAAGAGAGAGAGAGCACGCGCGAGCGAGAGAGAGTGCGCGAGAGCTAGAGAGAGAGAGTACGCGAGAGCGACAGAGAGAGCGTGCGTGGGTGAGAGCGAGTGAGAGCGCGAGAGAGAGAGCGAGTGAGAGCGCGAGAGCGAGAGCGAGTGAGAGCACGCGAGAGCGAGAGAGAGAGCACGCGCGAGAGCGAGAGAGAGAGTGCAAGAGCGAGAGAGAGAGAGCGCGCGTGAGAGCGAGAGAGAGAGCGCGCGCGCGAGAGTGAGAGAGAGAGCGCGCGCGCGAGAACGAGAGAGAGAGCGCGCGCGCGAGAACGAGAGAGAGAGCGCGCGCGAGAGCACGCGAGTGAGATAGAGAGCGCGATCGAGAGCGAGAGAGAGAGAGAGAGCGCGATCGAGAGCGAGAGAGCGATCGAGAGCGAGAGAGGGAGAGCGCGCGAGAGCAAGAGAGAGAGCGCGCGAGAGCAAGAGAGAGAGCGCGCGAGAGCAAGAGAGAGAGAGCGCGCGAGAGCAAGAGAGAGAGAGCGCGCGAGAGCAAGAGAGAGAGAGCGCGATCGAGAGCGAGAGAGAGAGAGCGCGATCGAGGGCGAGAGAGAGAGAGCGCGATCGAGAGCGAGAGAGAGAGAGCGCGCGATAGAGAGCGAGAGAGAGAGAGCGCGATCGAGAGCGAGAGAGGGAGAGCGCGCGAGAGCGAGAGAGGGAGAGCGCGCGAGAGCGAGAGAGGGAGAGCGCGCGAGAGCGAGAGAGGGAGAGCGCGCGAGAGCGAGAGAGGGAGAGCGCGCGAGAGCGAGAGAGGGAGAGCGCGCGGGAGAGAGAGAGAGAGCGCGTGGGAGCGAGAGAGAGAGCACGAGGGAGCGAGAGAGAGAGCGCGCGGGAGCGAGAGAGAGAGAGGGCGAGAGAGTGAGAGAGAGAGAGAGGGCGTGTGAGCGATAAAGAGAGAGAGAGCACGCGCGAGCGAGAGAGAGTGCGCGAGAGACAGAGAGACAGAGGGCGCATGAGAGAGAGCGCGCGAGAGCTAGAGAGAGAGAGAGTACGCGAGAGCGACAGAGAGAGCGTGCGTGGGTGAGAGCGAGTGAGAGCGCGAGAGAGAGAGCGAGTGAGAGCGCGAGAGCGAGACAGAGAGAGAGCATGCGAGAGCGAGAGAGAGCGCGCGAGAGCGAGAGAGAGAGAGAGCACGCGAGAGCGAGAGAGAGAGCGCGCGCGAGAGCGAGCGAGAGAGAGTGCAAGAGCGAGAGAGAGAGACAGAGAGCGCACGCGAGAGAGCGAGAGAGAGCACGCGAGAGCGAGAGAGAGAGAGAGAATGCGTGAGAGCGAGAGAGAGAGAGCGCGCGTGAGAGCGAGAGAGAGAGAATGCGTGCGAGAGAGAGCGCGCGCGAGAGCACGCGAGTGAGATCGAGAGCGCGATCGAGAGCGAGAGAGAGAGAGAGCGCGATCGAGAGCGAGAGAGCGATCGAGAGCGAGAGAGAGAGAGCGCGCGAGAGCAAGAGAGAGAGAGCGCGCGAGAGCAAGAGAGAGAGAGCGCGCGAGAGCAAGAGAGAGCGCGCGGGAGAGGGAGAGAGAGAGAGAGCATGCGGGAGAGAGAGAGAGAGAGCGTGCGGGAGAGAGAGAGAGAGCGCGAGAGCGAGAGAGAGCGCGCGTGAGAGCGAGAGAGAGAGAGAGGGCGCGTGAGAGCGAGAGAGAGAGAGAGGGCGCGTGAGAGCGAGAGAGAGAGAGAGGGCGCGTGAGAGCGAGAGAGAGAGAGAGGGCGCGTGAGAGCGAGAGAGAGAGAGAGGGCGCGAGAGAGCGAGAGAGAGAGTGTGAGCACGCGAGAGCGAGAGCGAGAGAGAGCACGCGAGAGCGAGAGAGAGCACGCGAGAGCGAGAGAGAGCGAGAGAGAGAGAGCGCGCGAGAGCGAGAGAGAGAGAGCGCGCGAGAGAGAGAGAGCGCGCGAGAGCGAGAGAGAGAGAGCGCGTGAGAGCGAGAGAGAGAGAGAGAGCGCACGCGAGAGAGCGAGAGAGAGCACGCGAGAGCGAGAGAGAGAGAGAACGCGAGAGCAAGAGAGAGAGAGAGCGCGCGTGAGCGAGAGAGAGAATGCGAGCGAGAGAGAGAGAGTGCGTGAGAGCGAGAGAGAGAGAGAGGGCGCGTGAGAGCGAGAGAGAGAGCGCGCGAGAGCGAGAGAGCGCGCGAGAGAGAGAGAGAGCGCGCGAGAGCGAGAGAGAGAGAGAGCGCGAGAGCGAGAGAGAGAGAGAGCGCGAGAGCGAGAGAGAGAGAGCGCGCGAGAGCGAGAGAGAGAGAGAGCGCGCGAGAGCGAGAGAGAGAGAGAGAGCGCGCGAGAGCGCGAGAGAGTGCGCGCGAGAGCGAGAGAGAGTGCGCGCGAGAGCGAGAGAGAGTGCGCGCGAGAGCGAGAGAGAGAGAGTGCGCGAGAGCGAGAGAGAGAGCGCACTCGAGAGCGAGTGAGAGAGCACGCGAGAGCGAGAGAGAGAGTGAGAGTGAGAGAGCACGCGAGAGCGAGAGTGAGAGAGAGCACGCGAGAGCGAACGAGAGAGAGAGCGCACTCGAGAGCGAGAGAGAGGGCGCACTCGAGAGCGAGATCGAGGGCGCACTCGAGAGCGAGATCGAGGGCGCACTCGAGAGCGCGATCGAGGGCGCACTCGAGAGCGCGATCGAGGGCGCACTCGAGAGCGCGATCGAGGGCGCACTCGAGAGCGCGATCGAGGGCGCACTCGAGAGCGCGATCGAGGGCGCACTCGAGAGCGCGATCGAGGGCGCACTCGAGAGCGCGATCGAGGGCGCACTCGAGAGCGCGATCGAGGGCGCACTCGAGAGCGCGATCGAGGGCGCACTCGAGAGCGCGATCGAGGGCGCACTCGAGAGCGCGATCGAGGGCGCACTCGAGAGCGCGATCGAGGGCGCACTCGAGAGCGCGATCGAGGGCGCACTCGAGAGCGCGATCGAGGGCGCACTCGAGAGCGCGATCGAGGGCGCACTCGAGAGCGCGATCGAGGGCGCACTCGAGAGCGCGATCGAGGGCGCACTCGACAGCGCGATCGAGGGCGCACTCGAGAGCGCGATCGAGGGCGCACTCGAGAGCGCGATCGAGGGCGCACTCGACAGCGCGATCGAGGGCGCACTCGACAGCGCGATCGAGGGCGCACTCGAGAGCGCGATCGAGGGCGCACTCGAGAGCGCGATCGAGGGCGCACTCGAGAGCGCGATCGAGGGCGCACTCGAGAGCGCGATCGAGGGCGCACTCGAGAGCGCGATCGAGGGCGCACTCGACAGCGCGATCGAGGGCGCACTCGACAGCGCGATCGAGGGCGCACTCGACAGCGCGATCGAGGGCGCACTCGACAGCGCGATCGAGGGCGCACTCGACAGCGCGATCGAGGGCGCACTCGACAGCGCGATCGAGGGCGCACTCGACAGCGCGATCGAGGGCGCACTCGACAGCGCGATCGAGGGCGCACTCGACAGCGCGATCGAGGGCGCACTCGAGAGCGCGATCGAGGGCGCACTCGAGAGCGCGATCGAGGGCGCACTCGAGAGCGCGATCGAGGGCGCACTCGACAGCGCGATCGAGGGCGCACTCGACAGCGCGATCGAGGGCGCACTCGACAGCGCGATCGAGGGCGCACTCGAGAGCGCGATCGAGGGCGCACTCGAGAGCGCGATCGAGGGCGCACTCGAGAGCGCGATCGAGGGCGCACTCGAGAGCGCGATCGAGGGCGCACTCGAGAGCGAGAGAGAGGGCGCACTCGAGAGCGAGAGAGAGGGCGCACTCGAGAGCGAGAGAGAGGGCGCACTCGAGAGCGAGAGAGAGGGCGCACTCGAGAGCGAGAGAGAGGGCGCACTCGAGAGCGAGAGAGAGAGTGAGAGAGCACGCGAGAGCGAGAGAGCACGCGAGAGCGAGAGCGAGAGTGAGAGAGCACGCGAGAGCGAGAGTGAGAGAGCACGCGAGAGCGAAAGAGAGAGTGAGAGAGCACGCGAGAGCGAGAGAGAGAGTGAGAGAGCACGCGAGAGCGAGAGAGAGAGTGAGAGAGCACGCGAGAGCGAGAGAGAGAGAGAGCACGCGAGAGCGAGAGAGAGAGAGAGCGAGATCGAGAGCGCACTCGAGAGCGAGACAGAGGGCGCACTCGAGAGCGAGACAGAGGGCGCACTCGAGAGCGAGACAGAGGGCGCACTCGAGAGCGAGACAGAGGGCGCACTCGAGAGCGAGACAGAGGGCGCACTCGAGAGCGAGAGAGAGAGAGCACGCGTGAGTGAGAGAGCGAGCGCGCGAGAGCGAGAGAGCGCGAGACAGAGATAGAGAGAGAGCGCACTCGAGAGCGAGAGAGAGAGAGCGCATGCGAGCGAGAGAGAGAGAGCACGCGAGAGAGAGAGAGAGCGCACGAGAGAGAGAGAGAGAGCGCACGAGAGAGAGAGAGAGAGAGAGAGAGCGCGCGAGTGAGAGAGAGAGCGCGCGAGTGAGAGAGAGAGCGCGCGAGTGAGAGAGAGAGCGCGCGCGAGTGAGAGAGAGAGCGCGCGCGAGTGAGAGAGAGAGCGCGCGCGAGTGAGAGAGAGAGCGCGCGCGAGTGAGAGAGAGAGCGCGCGCGAGTGAGAGAGAGAGCGCGCGCGAGTGAGAGAGAGAGCGCGCGCGAGTGAGAGAGAGAGGGCGCGCGAGTGAGAGAGAGAGGGCGCGCGAGTGAGAGAGAGAGGGCGCGCGAGTGAGAGAGAGAGGGCGCGCGAGTGAGAGAGAGAGGGCGCGCGAGTGAGAGAGAGAAGGCGCGCGCGAGTGAGAGAGAGAAGGCGCGCGCGAGTGAGAGAGAGAAGGCGCGCGCGAGTGAGAGAGAGAGCGCGCGCGAGTGAGAGAGAGAGCGCGCGCGAGTGAGAGAGAGAGCGCGCGCGAGTGAGAGAGAGAGCGCGCGCGAGTGAGAGAGAGAGCGCGCGCGAGTGAGAGAGAGAGCGCGCGAGAGAGAGAGAGCGTGCGAGAGCGAGAGAGAGCGTGCGAGAGCGAGAGAGAGATCGTGCGAGAGCGAGAGAGAGATCGTGCGAGAGCGAGAGAGAGAGTGCACGCGAGAGTGCGAGAGAGTGCACGCGAGAGTGCGAGAGAGTGCGCGCGAGAGTGCGAGAGAGTGCGCGCGAGAGAGCGAGAGAGCGCGCGCGAGAGAGAGAGCGCGCGCGAGAGAGCGCGCGCGAGAGAGCGCGCGCGAGAGAGCGCGCGCGAGAGAGCGCGCGCGAGAGAGCGCGCGAGAGAGAGCGCGAGAGAGAGAGCGCGAGAGAGAGCGCGCGAGAGAGAGAGCGCGCGAGAGAGAGAGCGCGCGAGAGAGAGCGCGTGAGAGAGAGCGCGAGAGAGAGAGAGCGCGAGAGAGAGAGCGCGCGAGAGAGAGCGCGTGAGAGAGAGCGCGTGAGAGCGAGAGAGTGAGAGAGCACGCAAGAGTGAGAGAGAGTGAGAGAGCACACGAGAGCGAGAGAGACCGAGAGAGGGCGCACGCGAGAGCGAGAGAGGGCGCACGCGAGAGCGAGAGAGGGCGCACGCGAGAGCGAGAGAGAGAGCGCACGCGAGAGCGAGAGAGAGCGCACGCGAGAGCGAGAGAGAGCGCACGCGAGAGAGAGAGCGCGCCGCGAGAGAGAGCGCGCCGCGAGAGAGAGCGCGCCGCGAGAGAGAGCGCGCCGCGAGAGCGAGAGAGGGCGCACGCGAGAGCGAGAGAGGGCGCACGCGAGAGCGAGAGAGAGAGCGCACGCGAGAGCGAGAGAGAGAGCGCACGCGAGAGCGAGAGAGAGCGCACGCGAGAGAGAGAGAGTGAGAGAGAGAGAGAGAGCGCGCCGCGAGAGAGAGCGCGCCGCGAGAGAGAGCGCGCCGCGAGAGAGAGCGCGCCGCGAGAGAGAGCGCGCCGCGAGAGAGAGCGCGCCGCGAGAGAGAGCGCGCCGCGAGAGAGAGCGCGCCGCGAGAGCGAGAGAGGGCGCACGCGAGAGCGAGAGAGGGCGCACGCGAGAGCGAGAGAGGGCGCACGCGAGAGCGAGAGAGAGAGAGCGCACGCGAGAGCGAGAGAGAGAGAGAGAGCGCACGCGAGAGCGAGAGAGGGCGCACGCGAGAGCGAGAGAGAGCGCACGCGAGAGCGAGAGAGGGCGCACGCGAGAGCGAGAGAGGGCGCACGCGAGAGCGAGAGAGGGCGCACGCGAGAGCGAGAGAGAGAGCGCACGCGAGAGCGAGAGAGAGCGCACGCGAGAGCGAGAGAGAGCGCACGCGAGAGAGAGAGAGTGAGAGAGAGAGAGAGAGCGCGCCGCGAGAGAGAGCGCGCCGCGAGAGAGAGCGCGCCGCGAGAGAGAGCGCGCCGCGAGAGAGAGCGCGCCGCGAGAGAGAGCGCGCCGCGAGAGAGAGGGCGCACGCGAGAGCGAGAGAGGGCGCACGCGAGAGCGAGAGAGGGCGCACGCGAGAGCGAGAGAGGGCGCACGCGAGAGCGAGAGAGAGAGAGCGCACGCGAGAGCGAGAGAGAGAGAGAGAGCGCACGCGAGAGCGAGAGAGAGAGAGAGAGCGCACGCGAGAGCGAGAGAGGGCGCACGCGAGAGCGAGAGAGAGCGCGCCGCGAGAGAGAGCGCGCCGCGAGAGAGAGCGCGCCGCGAGAGAGAGCGCGCCGCGAGAGAGAGCGCGCCGCGAGAGAGAGCGCGCCGCGAGAGAGAGAGTGTGCGCGCGAGAGAGAGAGTGTGCGCGCGAGAGAGAGAGTGTGCGCGCGAGAGAGAGAGTGTGCGCGCGAGAGAGAGAGTGTGCGCGCGAGAGAGAGAGTGTGCGCGCGAGAGAGAGAGTGTGCGCGCGAGAGAGAGAGTGTGCGCGCGAGAGAGAGAGTGTGCGCGCGAGAGAGAGAGCGCGCCGCGAGAGAGAGAGTGTGCGCGCGAGAGCTCACTGGTGCATTAAACTCACTGGTCCATTTACTTAGTCAACTGGAGTTGTATGATTTAAGGAGCAATTAGAATTTCTGAGTAACGGATTATTCTAAACACAACACATAGAACAATTGATAGAAGTCTATAAAGTTATGAGGTGCATAGCCAGGGTTGATGGTTGGAATCTTTTTCCCCGAGTTGAAATATCTAATATTAGGGGAATGCATTTAAGGTGAGAGGAGAAAGTTGAAAGGAAATGTGAAGGGCAAGCTATTTACACAGAAAGTGGTAGGAGTCCGGAACGCACTGCCAAGGGTGATTGTGGAGGCCGATACTATCAGGGGTTTAAGGGACTTTTAGATAAGCACATGAATATGCAAAGAATGGAGTGACATAGACCAAGCACAGGCAAAAGGGATTAATTTAATTTGGCATCACGTTCAGCACAATGTCGTGGGCCGAAGAGTTTGTTCCTGTGTCATACTGTTCTATGTTGCATCAGCTTTGGCTCTGGGCTCACAGTTTGCCTCAGGATCTGTAGGTTAAACACCACTTTGGAAACACAATGGTAAACTCACGCTAACACTTCAGAAAAGGTACTGTGTCCTGTTGTACTGTGGGAGTTACCTGATATTGGGATGAAGTATTAAAATGAGGGATGGAAATGTGTTGCTGGAAAAGCGCAGCAGGTCAGGCAGCATCTAGGGAACAGGAGAATCGACGTTTCGGGCATTAGCCCTTCTTCTCCTATTAAAATGAGGGCCCCATCTGCCATCTCAGATAGATGCATAAAAGGTCACATAGCAATACCAAACGTCCTGGCAAATTTTTATCAACAAATCAATGATCATTTACCTTATCTCCATCTGTGGTATGAATAAATCAGTTTCCTGTGTTATGACAGTGAACGCACTTCAAATCACTTTGTGGAAGTTGTGAAAGGAACAATATGAATGCATGTTCTATTATAAATGGGCTTGCAAGATTCCCTCAGTAGGATGTTTGTTTATTTGTGGGGAATCCCAGTTCCAGCATCCAGTACATCACGCGGACTAAAAAACGGACCTGTGCTGCATTTCCCATGGTTCCTGACTGCTCTGATTAGAAAAATATCCTGTATATGAGTAAATTGTGAAATTAAACATGGTAGAGAGAATTAGAAACTGATAAAAAGAGACAGAGGCCAAATGGTGATAGCAAGTTTTGAGAAGATTTGTAGCTCAGGTTGAGGTTCTGGATGTAGGTTTGCTCACTGAGTTGGAAGGTTCTTTTTCAGACATTTCGTCAACACACTAGATAACATCTTCAGTGAGCCTCCGGATTAAGCAGTGGTGGTGTTTTCTGCTTTCTATATATATATGTTTGGTTTCCTTGGGTTGGTGATGTCATTTCCTGTGCTGATGCCATTTCCTATAATGATGTCATTTCCTATTCTTTTTCTCAGGGGGTGGTAAATGGGGTCCAAGTCAATGTGTTTGTTGATAGAGTTCCGGTTTGAATGCCATGCTTCTAGGAATTCTGGTGCCTGTCTCTGTTTGGCTTGTCTTAGGATGGATGTGTTGTCCCAGTTGAAGTGGTGTCCTTCCTCATCCGTATGTAAGGATACTAGTGAGAGAGGGTCATGTCGTTTTGTAGCTAGTTGATGTTCATGTTTCCTAGTGGCTAGTTTTCTGCCTGTTCGTCCAATATATTGTTTGTTACAGTCCTTGCACAGTAAATGACATTAGATTTGCCTGTTGTCTCTCTAGGGTCTTTCAAGTTCATTAGCTGCTGTTTTGGTGGGTTTGTGGGCTACCATGATGCAAAGGGGTCTGAGTAGTCTGGCAGTCATCAACTAGCCACAAACTGACATAATCCTCTCTCACTAGTATCCTGGTGACGGGAAAGGCCGGGAGTTGGAGCTTTGGGAGTGTATACCACGGGCAGCGTTCACTCAGGGGACCGCTCAGCTCCCAAGCCGCTGTATCACTCAGAGGGAGGCGGGCTGCTGTCCCTATAATCGGGAGGTGTGGGTGACAGCCTGAGGGTGGATGCAGGGGGAGGGCCAGCGAGGGGGGTGACCTATGTTGTCATGTGGCACAGACACTAAAACCTGCAGAAACTCAACAGCACCTGTGCAGGGAGAGGCAGAGTTCTTGTTTCCAGCCCAGTCCGTCATCCTGCGGCTGTTGTCCTGTACCTGCTGCAGTTTGCAGCTTGGTCACGGTCTGGGATGGTAACCTCTCGCTGCAACCTCAACTCAGGCTCTGTTCCTGTCTCAGTGTTAACCCACTCTCTCAGGGTGCAGCGCCCCACTCTTTCCCAGAGACGTTGGAGCCTTTGATTTGGTCCAAGCTTTGCCTATCCAGAGAGGAGGCGGAATCAGGGGATTAAAGACACTGTCTCTGTCGAACAGTGAGAACACACGACTTGTGTTTGTATCTTGGGTGACTGTCTGTGTGGAGTTTGCACGTTCTCCCCGTGTCTGCGTGGGTTTCCTCCGGGTGCTCTGGTTTCCTCCCACAATCCAAAAGATGTGCAGGTTAGGTGAATTGGCCGTGCTAAATTGCCTGTAGTGTTAGGGGCATTAGTCAGGGGTAAATGTAGGGTAGGAAAATGGGTCTGGGTGGGTTAATCTTCAGAGGGTCGGGGTGGACTTGTTGGGCTGAAGGGCCTGTTTCCACACTGTGGGGAATCTAATCTAATCTTTTCAGAAAACTGAATGGGGTTCGAGTTACTTACACTGATACAGTCTGATCACAGGCACATCAAATTGAAAACCGCACAGACACTTGCAGCTACGCAAATATTTCTGCAAAGCGAGGTAACCACAATTAGTACACTGCTTCACTGAGCCCACTAATCCACTATCACCATGCTCTCTATACACTGAGAGTTTTATGAATGTTATAACCATTTCCCTGTTTACATTTTTCATGCGAGAAATGAAACAAACTCAAGGCGTTATACAGCCCAGTGGGACTGATAACACACACACACACAGTGTGTGTCTGCGTGTGGAATGAGCTGCCCTTACTGTCCCCAAGGCTTGGGAGCTGCCGTCCATCACATCCTATAACCTAGAGACCTGCAACCCCCATCCAGCCGCCTACTGAGGGAGGGCTTGACATTCAATACAACTTGAGAACTTGCAGTGTACTCAGCAGACAGATACAAAACAGCTCACGTTACAGAAAATCGAGCAAGTTATAAGGTCCACTTTGCAACACGTTCTGTGATTGAGTCAGTGACTCTAAACGGCATGGCTTGTCACGCATAGCAACTTTCGTTATTCAATTTCTCACCACAAAAATCTCCGTTCAAGTCCGGGTACTTACTGAGGAAGACGGCAGTGCAGCTCTTTAGCATCAATAACGAGGATCGCGATGAGCATCGGTATTTAAGTACAACTTTAAGGGTGTGTCTGCTTAAAGAGGTGACGCACTCAGCACCGCACCAACTACCGGATAACGCCACTTTCTTTTGTCCTGTTAAAACTGCACTTTTCTTGGCACGGAATCAAACAAGACTCGTGATGTCTCCGAGCCAGAGAGTGTTCTCTCCCTCAGTGATTCCTGTCAAGTTGGGGAGGTGTGTGGGTGCTGCTGCCGAGCACAGCTTCCTGGAGACGCCAGTTAGTAATTCTTCTAGAAATGAAAGGCTCTTCAAATGAAGGAAGAGGGTCGACTGTGTCTGCAGATATATTTTAATCAATCTGTTCAGAAATGTTATAACACCCCTCTGGAGCAGGTGGGACTTGAACCTGGAAGTCCTGGCTCAGAACTAGGGACACTACCACTGCGCCTTGCCTGCAGAGTTTTAGTTGAGTTTAAATTATCTGGCATGGTGGGATTTGAACCCAGCTCCCAATACATGTGTCTCTGGGCCACTGGGCAATAGCCTCCCCCTGTACAGATATTTTCTGACCAGCCTGATATTTTTACACACCTCTGGAGCAGGGAATTGAAATGGGCTCCTGGCTCAAAGAATGGAAACACAACCACTGCCTCATAAGATCCCCAGTCTTGTCTGTAATGCTTTCCATCAAACGTTCCACGAATTTCCTTTCCTGCTTTTCAGTGGTTAAGAATAATTGGCATGAGAGACACCTCTGTTCATGTGTCTGTGTTTGTGTGTATGCGTGTAAGTCTGTGTGTGTGCGTGTTTGGCTATGTGTGCATGCGTGCATGTGAACGTGTGTAAGTTTGTGTGTATATTTGTGTGGGCATGTGTGTGCATGCATGTGGGAGTGTACAGGTCTGTGTGTATGTGTGGGTATGTGTGTGCGTGCATGTGAGTGTGTTTAAATCAGTGTGTGTGTTTCTTTGAGTATGTGTGTGTGCAAGCATGTGAACATGTGTAAGTCTGTGTGTGTTTGGGTATATGTGTGCATGCAAGTGTGTTTAAGTATGTGTGTGTGTGTGAGTGTGTGCATGCATGTGACCATGCATACAGCTGTGTGCATGCTTGTGTGTTTGTGTGGGTATGTATGTGCATGCATGTGAACATGTGTAAGTCTGTGTGTGTGTATTTGTATGGGTATGTGTGCGCGTGCAGGTGTGTGTGTTTATGTGTGTATGTTTGTATGTGTGTGAATGCATGCATGTGAGTGTGTGTAAGCCTGTGTACATGTGTTTATGTGTGTGTGTTTATGCAGGTATGTGCATGCATACATGTGAGTGTGTGTGTATGTTTGTGTGTTTGTCTGGTTATTTGTGTGTGCCTGCAAATGAATGTGTATAAGTCTGTGTGTGTTTGTGTGGATATGCGTGCATGTGATTGTATGTAAGCCTACGTGTGTGTTTGTGTGGGAATGTGTGTGTGCATGCATGTGAGTGTATGTGTGTTTGTGTATTTGTGTGTGCGCGCCTGTGTGTTTATGTAGATACGTGTGTGTGCGCATGCATGTGTGTGCGTGCATGTGTGTGTGTTTGTGTCTCTTTGTGTGTTTGGAAATTTGTGAGGTGTGTGCATGTATTTGTGTGGGTATGTGTTTGTGTGCATGCATGTGAGTGTTTGTGTCTGTGTTTGTGTGTGGTTGCGTGAGTATGTGTGTGCGTGCATGTGAGTGTGTTTGTGTCTCTTTGTGTGTTTGGATATTTGTGAGGTGTGTGCATGTATTTGTGTGGGTATGTGTGTGTTTGCATGTGAGTATCTCTGTGTATGTGTGTGTTCGTGTGGATATGTGTGTGCATGCATGTGAGCGTGTGTAAGTCTGTTTGTATGTGTTTGTCTGTCTGGTTATTTGTGTGTGCCTGTATGTGAGTGTGTATAAGTCTGTGTGCATTTGTGTGGATATGTGTGCGTGCGTGCATATGATTGTGTGTAAGCCTGCATGTGTGTGTTTGTGTGGGTATGTGTATGTGTGCATGTGAGTGTGTGTAAATTTGCGTGTGTGTGTGTCGGAGAAATTGAGCCCAATGGATCAGAGACCGCAGACGAGGATCGTGATGAAATTGACAAGCAGTTTAATTAAACATAGCAATATGGTGAAAGAGAAATTGACCCGGCTGACACAGAACTGATTCTCTACAAAGATGGCCAGAATGCTCTTCCTAGAACAGAAGGTGCAGGCATGCTTTGTACGGGGACAACACAAAGATGCTAATTGTAAAGCAGTTACAATACAATGGTGAAAACTGCAACGCGATTAAAACAAGAATAAACTGAATGGAAGTTAATCAAGCAACAAGCAGTAGCTTCATTTGTAATTGACACAGGAGATTCCAGCCATCTCTGTGAGTGGGTGAGAATGTCTTCTAGAGGATTCTTCGTTGTATTTCCCGTCCGCAGAAATATGTGTAAATGTCCCTTCTCCTGGCATCCAGGTCTGTACATTGTGTCCCTCCTTGGAGCAAAGTCTTCTGGGGTCTCAGTCTGCCTGCTTGTTTATGTGGTTTTGGTTTTAATGGGAAAAGGAGTCTGCCCTTAGGGTGCTGGGACTGCAGTGCTAATCTGGGCTGGGAGCTGATTGTGAAAGCTGTTCTAGGAAGTGAGATCTCGGGTCGGGAGGTAGCTTGGCCATGTCTGGTTTCTATGTTAGCCTGTTTGGCCAAGACTGGGGCACTCTGGGTAGTTTCTGTATGTGTTGGGATGCTTGATTTCTGTGTTTTGCAGGCCAGTGTCTAAATATTCTACATAATATTTTTTATGTGGCCATGCTGTGGGTGAGCAGGGTGGCAGATCTTTTTCTCACGGAGTGCATGTGTGAATGTGTGTCTGCCAGTGTTTGCATGTGAGTATGTGTGTCTGTGTGGGTGTGACTATGTGTAAGTCTGTGTATGTGTGCTTGTGTGGATATGTGTGTGTGTGCATGCATGTGAGTGCAATTAAGTTTCTGTGTGTGTGTGTTTGTGTGGGAATGTGTGTATGCATGCATGTGAGTGTGTGTGATTGGATATTTGTGTATGTACAACTGTGTGTTTGAGTTTGTGCAGGTATGAGTGAGTATGTGCATGCATGTCATAAAGATGTATAGCATGGAAACAGACCCTTTGGTCCAACCCGTCCATGCCGACCAGATATCCCAACCCAATCGAGTCCCACTTGCCAGCACACGGCCCATATCCCTCCAAACCCTTCCTATTCATATACACATCCAAATGCCTCTTAAATGTTGTAATTTTACTATCCTCCACCACATCCTCTGGCAGCTCATTCCATACACGTACCACCCTCTGTGTGAAATAGCTGTCCCTTAGGTCTCTTTTATATCTTTCCCCTCTCACCGTAAACCTATGCCCTCTAGTTCTGGACTCCTCGACCCCAGGGAAAAAACTTTATCTATTTATCCTATCCATGCCCCTCATAATTTTGTAAACCTCTGTAAGGTCACCCCTCAGCCTCCGACGCTCCAGGGAAAACAGACCCCCAGCCTGTTCAGCCTCTCCCTGTAGCCCAGATCCTCCAACCCTGACAACATCCTTGTAAATCTTTTCTGAATCCCTTTTAAGTTTCATAACATCTTTCCAATAGGAAGGAGACCAAAATTGCACACAATATTCCAACAGTGGCCTAACCAATGTCCTGTACAGCCGCAACATGACCTCACCAACTCCTGTACTCAGTACTCTGACCAATAAAGGAAAGCATACCAAATGCCTTCTTCACTATCCTATCTACCTGCGACTCCACTTTCAAGGAGCTATGAACTTGCACTCCAAGGTCTCTTTGTTCAGCAACACTCCCTAGGACCTTACCATTAAGTGTATAAGTCCTGCTAAGATTTGCTTTCCCAAAATGCAGCACCTCGCATTTATCTGAATTAAACGCCATCTACCACTTCTCAGCCCATTGGCCCATCTGGTCCAGATCCTGTTGTAATCTGAGGTAACCCTCTTCGCTGTCCACTACACCTCCAATTTTTGTGTCATCTGCAAACTTACTAACTGTACCACTTATGCTCACATCCAAATCATTTATGTAAATGACAAAAAGTAGAGGACCCAGCACCAATCCTTGTGGCACTCCACTGGTCCACAGGCCTCCAGTCTGAAAAACAACCCTCCACCACCACCTTCTGTCTTCTACCTTTGAGCCAGTTCTGTATCCAATTGACTAGTTCTCCCTGTGTTCCATGAGATCTAACCTTGCTAATCAGTCTCCCATGGGGAACTTTGTCGAACGCCTTACTGAAGTCCATATAGATCACATCTACTGCTCTGCCCTCATCAATCTTCTTTGTTACTTCTTCAAAAGACTAAATCAAGTTGTGAGACATGATTTCCCATGTACAAAGCCATGTTGACTATCCCAAATCAGTCCTTGCCTTTCCAAATACATGTACATCCTGTCCCTCAGGATTCCCTCCAACAACTTGCCCACCACTGAAGTCAGGCTCACCGGTCTATAGTTCCCTGGCTTGTCTTTACCACCCTTCTTAAACAGTGGCACCACGTTTGCCAACCTCCAGTCTTCCGGCACCTCACCTGTGACTATCAATGATACAAATATCTCAGCAAGAGACCCAGTAATCACTTCTCTAGCTTCCCACAGAGATCTCGGGTACACCTGATCATGTCCTGGGGATTGATCCACTTTTAACCGTTTCAAGACATCCAGCACTTCCTCCTCTGTAATCTGGACATTTTGCAAAACATCACCATCTATTTCCCTACAGTCTATAACTTCCATATCCTTTTATGCGTGTCTCTTTGTGGGGTCCATGGAACATTCCTTGTTCCAATCGTATTCCAGCCCCCACCCACAACACTTTCTCTGGTATATCGATGATATTATTGGCACTGCTTCCTTCTCATGTCCAGAATCGGAAAGGTTTATTTCCACCTGGCTCTCACCTTCGCCTAATCCAATGGGATTCCTCCCATGGCAAAAGTGAGGACTGCAGATGTTAGAAATCAGAGTCTAGATCTGATTGGTGCTGGAAAAGCACAGCAGGTCAGGAAGCATTCGAGAAGCAGGAAAATCGATGTCTCGGGCAAAAGCCTTTGTCTCCCATCGCCAATTCAATGTTTCTGTTGCTATTTCTGGGGATAGGCTGACCACCAGTACTCACTACAAACTCACTGACACCCACAGTTATCGTGACTATACATTCTCACACCCTACTTCCTATAAAAACTCTATTATCCCAGTTCCTCCATCTCCACCATACACGTTCAGATAATGCCAACTTTGACAAGGTGGGTTCCAAAATGTCCACTTGCTTCCTCAACTGAAGAATCCTCAGCACCATTGTTGACACAGCCCTTAGCTGAGTCTGACTGATCTCCTGCCCTTCAGTCCTAACTCCCTGTCTTCCCTTCCAATGGAGCAATAGGGTCTCCCTTATCCTCGCCTACCAACCCACCAGCATCCATGTCCAGAGGATCATTGACCACCATTTCTGTCACTTCCAAGGAGGCCACCGCCAGACACATGTTCCCCTCCCCTCCTTGTTGGAATTGGTGAGTTGGACCACATTCAAGAATTCAGCAAACATCCTAGACAAGAATGACACTACCATCATAGACTTCATTAGCAAGTGTGTCAAGGACTGCGTGCTAAAGAAGTCAATCCGTTTGTTCCCCACACAGAAACCTTGGATGAAGCAGGAAATCCATTGCCTACTAAAGACCAGATGTGCACCATTCCAATCAGATGACCCAGAGCTTTCCAGTAAATCCAGATATGACCTCCACAAGGCCATTAGAAATTCTAAGAGGCAATACTGGACCAAGTTAGAGTCCCAAACTAACCACACAGGCACCTGTCACCTCTGGCAAGGCCTACATGACATAACGGGATACAAAATGAAACAGAGCAAAATAGTAATCAAAAACACAACCCTCCCTGAAGGACTCAACACTTTTTATTTTCAGTTCGATCAGAATGTAAGTGGTGTGTCATCACCTTCCCCGAGAGCCCCAGATGTACTTGCTCCCTCAGTCACTGCTTCAGATATCAGATAAGTATTTGCTGACATCTTTAGTCTCTCTTTCCTACAATCTGAAAACCACCATCATACCAGTTGCAAAGAAAACTCATACAGCGTGCATCAATGACTACCGCCCAGTAGCTCTGACCTCAATAATTATGAAGTGCTTTGGGAGATTAGTCATGGTCCACATCAATTATAGCCTCCCAGCCTGCCTTGATTCCCTGCAATTTGCCTCCCGCTGAAACAGGTCTACAGCAAACGCCATTTCCGTAGCCCTTAACTCATCCCTGGAACATCTGGATTATACAATACCTACGTCAGGCTTCTACATTATTAACTATAGCCCCATCTTCAACACTATGATCCCAAACAATCTAACCTCAAAACTCAAGGTTTGTGTAAAGATTTGTAGCTCGGTGCTGGTTGTCATAGTTGTGGGTATGTTCGCCGATCTGGGCAGCCGATTCGCAGACGCCTCACCCCCTGTCCAGGTGACTTCCCCAGCAATCCGAGCCTCGCGTGAAGCATCGCTGCACTGTGTCCGTGTGTAAGCCTGTTTGTGTGTGTTTGTGTAGATACGTGTGTGTGCATGCATGTGTGTGTGTGCATGTGAGTGTATGTGTGTTTGTGTGGGTATGTGTGTGTGTGCATGTGAGTATGTGTGTCTGTGTGACTGTAGGTGAACGTGTGTAATTCTGTGTATGTGTGTTTGTGTGGGTATGTGTAAGTGTGCATGCATGTGAGTGTGTGTCTGTGTTTGTGTGTGGTCGCGTGAGTATGTGTGCATGTATGTGATTGTGTTTGTGTGTGTTTGGATATTTGTGAGGTGTGTGCATGTGAGTATGTCTGTGTGTGTGCATGTATTTGTGTGGATATGTGTGTGTGTGCATGTGAATGTGTGTAAGTCTGTTTGTATGTGTGTGTGTTTGTGTGGTTATGTGCATGCGAGTATTTGTGTCTGTGTGTGTTTGTGTGGGTGTATGTGAGCATGTTTAAGTTTCTGTGTTTTTGTGTATGCGTGCATGAGTGTGTGTAAATCTGTTTGCGTGGGTATTTGTATGCATGCATGTGAGTGTGTGTGGGTGTGCATGTGAGTATGTGTGTCTGTTTTGGTGGGTGCATGTGTGTGTAAGTCTGTGTGTGTTTGTGTGGGTATCTGTGTATGTGCATGTGAGTCTGTGTATGTCTGTATGTATGTTGTGTGGGCATGTGTATGTATGCATATGAGTGTGTGTGCGTGTGTGTGTGTGCATGGGTATATGTGTGTGTGGGTATATATGTATGTGTGAATGTGAGTGTGTAAATCTTTGTGTTTGTGTGGGTATATGTGTGTGTGCATGAATGTGTGCATGTGCAAGTCTGTGTGTGTGTGTTTGTATGGTTATGTGTGCGCGTGCATGTGAGCGAGTTTAATCCTGTGTGTGTTTGTGTGGGTGTGTGTGTGTTTGTCTGGTTATTTGTGTGTGCACATATATGTGAGTATGTATGTCTGTGTGGGTGTGTGCATGTGGGTGTGTGTATGCTTTGTGTGTCTCTATGTGCGCGTGTGCATGTGAACAAAGGACAAAGAAAATTTACAGCCCAGGAACAGGCCATTCAGCCCTCCAAGCCTGAGCTGATCCAAATCCACCGTCTAAACTTAGCGCCCAATTCCTAAGGACCTCTATCCAGCTGCTCCCCACCTACTCATGCATCTGTCCAGGCGCATCTTAAATGAATCTACCGTGCCTGCCTCTACTACCTCTGCTGGCAATGCGTCCCAGACATCCACCACCCTCTGTGTAAAGTACTTTCTGCGTGTATCCCCCTTAAACTTTTCATCTCTCACCTTGAACGCGTGGCCTCTCATCATTGAATCCCTCACCCTGGGAAAAAGCTTATCTCTATCCACTGAGTCTATATCCTTCATGATTTTGTAGACCTCAATCAGGTCCCCCCTCAATCTCCTTTTCTCTAATGAAAACAATCCTAACCTACTCAACCTCTCTTCATAGCTAGCTCCTTTCATACCAGGCAACATCCTCGTAAACCTTCTCTGCACCTTCTCCAAAGCATCCACATCCTTTTGGTAATGTTGCAACTAGAATTGTACACAGTATTCTAAATGCGGCCGAATCAAAGTCTCGTACAATTTTAACATGACCTGCCAGCTCTTATACTCAATACCCCGTCTGATGAAGGCAAGTATACCTTGTGTGTGTGTATAAGTCTTGTGAGTATGTATGTGTTCGTGTGGGTATGTGTGTGTGTGTGTGTGTGTGTGCGTGCATGTGAATGTGTGTAAGCCTGTAAGTGTGTTTTCATATGAGAATGAGTGTGTGTGCGTGTATGTGTGAGAGTTGAGTGTGTGTGTGTTGTGTGTGTGTGTGTGCGTGTTGTGTGAGTGTGTGTGTTGTGTGAGTGTGTGTACCTATCAGGGTACAGGACCAGGAGAAACTGTCCAGTTCACCATTTTTTAAAGAGCCCAGAATGAAAAACCTCACATGAAAGAGAACCCCACCCCTCATCCGTGAAACTGAGGCAGCCCAGTGTGCCAGGCTCCCACAGTCATTCCTTGCACTGGGAATGGACAAGCACCAAGTCAGGCTTGTTAAGAGCCTTATTAAAGCTGTGTGATTGGGAACAGACTGGAAGGCTCCATTTGGCATCTAGTTTCCTAATGTGATGTTTAACAGCCCTGAAGTGGACATCCAGTACCAACAGTCTAGATAGGGCTACCCCATTCCTAACCCCTCACCAGGGTTGGGTGGAACCAAAGACTTCCCTGTCAAAAGGTGGTTTTCCCCTGGGAATAGGGTGGAAAACAATCCTGGCTCCAATACTGCTAGTTACTTTATTCATAAGATATTCAGGCAGAAACCTTTTGACATTACGAGAATTGGAAGGAGTCTGATTTTTAAGCGTCATGCTTGCCAAATATATGCCAAGAGACAAAAATAAAACTTCAGATGCTAGATTCCAAGGTAAACAAGCAGGAGGCTGGACGAACACAGCAAGGCAGGCAGCATCGGGAAGTGGTGAAGTCAATGTTTCGAATGTAACCCTTCTTCAGCACTGGGGGTTGGTGTAAGAGGAGCTGTGGACAGATATTGGAGGGGGAGGGGGAGGGTAAAGGGTGGCGAAAGGGGTGGGGAGGTGAGGTGGTGATAGGTGAACACAGATTCAAACCCAGATACATAATCCACTGCAAGACGTTACAAATTACAAATATTGCAATCAGTATGCAGTTCTCTCTCTGACATTTTCAGTCTGAGGTGCCTCAATACATTTCCACGTTTTGCGCTACAACAGACATTCTCTGAGACACATTGCCTGATGTCTACTTCCACCCTTGAAGTCAAATTTCAGTCCTAAAGGTGAGTATTCAAAGCACAGTTATCCTAGTATCTGCATAGTTCTTGTCATGATTGTGACTTCTGGAAGTTGTGTGGTCAAGACAGGATAGGGGAGTGCGGTTGAGATCTGGCTCTTGCTGTGGACAGACCCCTGGACCATGAAGGTCACCACAACAGAGTATTGATAATGAAGATTATGGAATATGGGGGCATTCTGAAAGACGGAGGGAAGGAATGAAAAGGAAGCAAGTTTTGTCACACAAAGATAGAAGTTGCTGGAGAAACTCTGCAGGTCTGGCAGCACCTGTGAAGAGAAAGCAGAATGATACTATTTATTTTGTATTTGTTTAAGTCTTTTCATAACAGGCTGTCCCAAAAGCACTTCACATAACCCATACTGTTAACTTGACCACAACACCATCTGCAAGTAATCACATATTTATGTATCCAAAGCAAATTGCCCCACACACCAGTGCAACTGAGTAAATGTAATCAGCTGGATGCTGAATTAACTTAAAGTAACATACACTCCCTTGTGATGGGTAGGTCAGTCATTTTGTTAGAAAATTTTACATCTTCCCAATAGATGTCTTGGCTGAAATCAAAGCCCGCACAGGACTATCACACTATTAAATGATTCATTCAATTGAACAGGCAATTTTTGTCAGTCAATCTTTCCATCTAGTGGAAAACATGGCAGAAACTGGAGTTAACCCTGAATTTAGCGTGTGCTCCAAATTTCATGATGGTTTTTCTGCATTAGTTGCTTGGAAGTGATACAACAATGGTATTTTTAAAACTGAGTCAAAAATGTAATATCTGAAGAGAACTGCAAATTCCAAAGATAATGGAAAATAAAATAGGAAATCATTACTGGATTTTACTCTCGCTCATAAACACACCAATGAAAGGGCATTTTCCAGAATCTCACAAAGTAAAGGTTGTTTATTGAATGGTCCCATTCTCTCAAGTACAATGTCATTAAAAATTTTAAAAATAGGATACGCAACTGTTTAATTATCATTAGCATCTTTGTTTAGTGTGACTAGTTTTACTTTAGGATTACAAATATAAACACAGACAGTCAAAGACGTGACTCATCAATGAGCTATGTGCAGCCAAGCTTCCAAACTTATGGGCCCTATGCTAAATCCAAACAGGGATTATGTAATCAACAGTTATCTCCATAACATTGCCAGACCTTAGTTATTGTAGTAACTCAGTTTGTTTTATGTAGGTGCTGTCAGCAGTCACTATGTTTCATTTTGCCAGGAGAATGTATAAACAAAATATTTAACCAAACTGTCCGACGTGTTAGGACACACCTCCATGACTATCACATCCTGAGGTGATACTCAAACCTTTTTGAATATGAATGATTTTATTGCCGTGTGTATTTTACACTGAGAAACCAGTTAAATATAGTGACAAGCTTTTTCACTGTTGTCATGTTCGGGTGAGATTTTGTGAAGTTTAAGAATAAAAAAAAAAACCAGAAGGATAAAGCTTAAAGAGAGTCCATCAGTCCTGAGCTAGCTCACTATAGGGTGGCATGGTGGCTCAGTGGTTAGCACTGCTGCCCCACAGCGCCAGGGACCCGGGTTCAGTTCCCACCTTGGGCGACTATCTGTGTGGAGTTTGCATGTTCTCCGTGGGTTTCCTCCCACAATCTAAAGATTGCAGGGTAGGTGTTAGGTATATTGGTAAGGGGTAAATGTAGTGGAATATGCCTGGGTTGGTTACTCTTCAGAGGGTCGGTGTCACTTGTTGGGCCGAAGGGCCTGTTTCCACACTGTATCTCATCTAATCATCAACGACTGCTGCACCATCATCCCTCACTGCCATCTACACTGGACACAACCAACATTGAAGTCTCTGATTGTCAGGTGCCACCTTTTGCTGATTCTCGTCCAGTTCGCCACCATTCGTGTGGGACCCACTAACTTCTGAGGCTCATCACTCACTGCTGGACCCACCTCATCAATGTCGCCATGATACCCTTCCACCACTACTTCACCGCCAGCGCGGGACACAACCGATGACAAAGTCGCCAATCCTCAGGTGCCATCTTTACTGCTGGGCCCACCTTGGCAATGTCACCTCCGTCAAAGCAGCAGCTGATGCCAAGTCCCAAGCTTGCTTCGAAAAGCCAGACATAGGGACGTTACCAATGCCACAAGATCCCAGCATTATTATCACACAGTGTGATACAACCAGAGATACCTTCATCACCTGTTTTACAGGCTTACCTGAACATTGTAGAATTAAACAGGGAAGATTACAAGATGGCGAGCAATTTGAAAGCATTTGCTGAAGAAGGGTTTTTGCCCGAAACATCAATTTTCCTGCTCCTCGGATGCTGCCTGACCTGCTGTGCTTTTCCAGCATAACACTCTTGACTGAAAGTATTTGGACCTATCCTGCAATCAGTAAGCAGCACGTTTTAAACAGTCACAAAACTAATGCAAGTGAGGAAAGCTTTTAAACCATTTCAACTCTGCTGTGGAGAACGTCCCCAAATGAAATCCCCAACATTGAGCTGTTGCAATGCGCCTTAGGTGACTCCTCTTTCACTCCATCTGGGAATACTACTGTGTACGGAGACACCAGTGCTTCTTTATCTTGGCTTCCTGTTTGAAAGCCTATTTTATTCAAAAGAAACTAAATTCCCTTTTGAAATGCTAAGTATGTTGGTCCAGAGTATGTGTTGAATAAGCAGCGGGCAGGTGGGACTGGTTCAGTTTGGAGTTATTTTCAGCATGGACTGGCTGAACCAAAGGGCCTGTTGTCATGTTGTACGACTCTATGACTCCAAGGGCACTGAACTGTGATCCAGAAAATCTTGCTTAGAGATCTTGTGATGTCTGTGCTGAAAACATTACTTTTTTTTCCCCCCAAAGAGGTGGATTGCAGAATCCGTTAATATACATTCCCAATGTGGAACTGCACCGGAAATCACTACACACCATCCAATCAGCCAATCAGATTAAACATTTTCACAGACAGCTAAAAAGGCAATAGGTAACTGTAATGAGGTCAGGAGTTGAGTGGCCCTGGTGGAATTGAAAATGGATGTCGCTGAGCAGGTTATTGCTGAGCAGGTCCTGCTTGACTTTGTTGATGATCGAGAGCAGATTGATGAAACAGTAATTGCACAGGTTGGATTTGACCTACTCTTTGTGTACAGGACATACCTGGACAATTTTCCACATACCAGTGTTGCAACTGTACTGGAAGAGCTTGGCTAGAGGAGTGGCAAATCCTGGAGCACAGATCTTTAATACTATTGCCAGAAAGTTGTCAGGGCCCATAGCCTTTGCAGTATCCAGTGCTTCCAGTCGTTTCTTGATATCACGTGGAGTGAATCAAATTTGCTGAAAATTGACATCTATAATGCTCGGGACCACTGGAGGAGGCCAAGATTGATTATCCACTCTGCACTTCTGGCTGAAGATTGCTGCAAATGCTTCAGTCTTATCTTTTGCACTGATATACTGGGCTCTTCCATCATTGAGAATGGGGATATTTCTGGAGCCTCCTCACCCAGTGAATTGTTTAATCATCCACCACCATTCATGTCTGATTGTGGCAGGACTGCATAGCTTAGGTCTGACCCATTGCTTAGCTCTGTCTATCACTTGCTGCTTATCCTGTTAGCCACACAAGTGCAGGTGTCCCGGAGATGTTCCCTAAAGCGCTCTGCTAGGAGGCACCCAGTCTCCCCAATGTAGAGGAGACCGCATCGGGAGCAACGGATGCAATAAATGATATTAGTGGATGTGCAGGTAAAACTTTGATGGATGTGGATAGCTCCTTTAGGGCCTTGGATAGAGGTGAGGGAGGAGGTGTGCGCGGTGGCAGGGGAAAGTGCCAGGATGGGAGGGTGGGTTGTAGGGGGGCATGGACCTGACCAGGTAGTCACGGAGGGAACGGTCTTTGTGGAAGGCGGAAAGGGGTGGGGAGGGAAATATATTCCTGGTGGTGGGGTCTGTTTGGAGGTGGCGGAAATGTCGGCGGATGATTTGGTTTATGCGAAGGTTTGTAGGGTGGAAGGTGAGCACCAGGGGCGTTCTGTCCTTGTTGCGGTTGGAGGGGTGGGGTCTGAGGGCGGAGGTACGGAATGTGGACGAGATGCGTTGGAGGGCATCTTTAACCACGTGGGAAGGGAAATTGTGGTCTCTAAAGAAGGAGGTCATCTGGTGTGTTCTGTGGGAGCAGATACAGCGGAGGCAGAGGAATTGGGAATACAGGATGGCATTTTTGCAAGAGGTAGGGTGGGAAGAGGTGTAATCCAGGTAGCTGTGGGAGTCGGTGGGTTTGTAAAAAATGTCAGAACTGGGCAGTGCGGGGTTCCCGGACTTTGAGGTTGGAAGCTGTGGGTGGGAGATCTCCTGAGGTGATGAGGTTCTGTATGGTCTGAGAGATGATGGTTTGGTGATGGGGGGTGGGGTCATGGTCGAGGGGGCGGTAGGAAGAGATGTCCTTGAGTTGGCGTTTGGCTTCAGCGGTGTAGAGGTCAGTGCGCCAGACTACCACTGCGCCCCCTTTATCCGCTGGCTTGATGGTGTGGTTGGGATTGGAGCAGAGGGATTGGAGGGCTGCGCGTTGTGAGGGTGAGAGGTTGGAGTGGGGGTGGGGGGTAGACAGGTTGAGGCGGTTAATGTCCCAGCAGCAGTTGGAAATGAAGAGGTCGAGGGCAGGTAATAGGCCAGCGCGGGGGTGCCCAGGTGGATGCAGTGTGTTGGAGGTGGGCGAAGGGCTCCTCTGAAAGTAGGCGGGAATCCTGATTGTGAAAGTAAGCTCGGAGGCGGAGGTGACGGAAGAATTGTTTGACGCACGGCGTGTATTAAATTCATTGATGCGTGGGCGGAGGGGGATGAAGGTGAGTCCTTTGCTGAGGACTGATCGTTCGTCCTCAGTGAGGGAGAGGGGTCCAGAGTCAATGTTGAGGACTCACAGGGCAGCTCCTTGCTGACTGTGCCACTACCTCTGCCAAGTGTGTCTTGTCACTGGGAAAGGACATATCCAGGGATAGTGATACTGGTGTTTGGGACATGGTCTGTAAAGTATGATTCCGTGAGTATGGTTATGTCAGGCTGTTGCTTGACTAGTCTGTGAGACAGCTCTCTCAATTTTGACACTAGCCCCCAGATGTTAGTCAGGAGGACGTTGCAGGATCAGCAGGGTTGTTTCTGCTGGTGTATGTTCTGGTGCCTAGGTCACTGCCTGGTGATCTGTATAGCTTCATTTCTTTATTGAGACTTCATAGTGATTGATACAACTGAATGGCTTGCTATGCTATTTCAGAGGGCATGGTGAAAGTCACTTCCCTGGATGTATTCCCACTAATATCCTCCCTAAATACAGCTGTAAGGCTATCCCTTATCAAAAACGCCATCCCCTTCCCCTCTTGCCTCCCTTTCTATCCTTCCTATAACATTTGTGTCCTATCCATCCCTGAGCCACGTTTCTGTACTTGCTACCTTGGTTACCCACTACTGTTGTCATCTCAAATATCCATATTGAAGTGAATTATAATTTTGGAAAGTTTTCTTACTGGAAAAGAAATTTTAAATATGCAAGGAAGTGGAATTAATTTGCAGTTCACGCAAGAGAAAAAATGTGAAAACTGCCTCTGAGTAGCCTCAACTCAGGGAAGCATAGGCGAACTGTGGCTTTTCTTGTTGTTGTATGCCTGTCTTTGCTTTCAGATGGCTAGATTTAATGTGGTCCATTTTGGATTTATGTTCAGGAAAATTGAGCTGAATGGGAATCTGACCACCTCCCTTATACTTTGTTTCTGCCATTGGTTACTTCACTGTTGATCTGTTGCAGTCAGTACATTAGGTGTAGCTAATTCTTTAATAAAGAAACTGACTTGACATTGGTGGTGGGCAAGTTGTTGGAGGGAATTCTGAGGGACAAGATTTACATGTAGTTGGAAAGCCAAGGACTCATTAGGGATAGCCAACATGCTTTTGTGCATGGGAATTGTGTGACATGAACTTGGTTGAGTTTTTTGAACAAGTAACAGAGGATTGATGAGGGCAGAGCAATGGAAGTGATCTATATGGACTTCAGTAAGGCGTCCGACAATGTTCCTCATGGTAGGCTGGTTTGCAGGGTTAGAAAACATGGAATACAAGGAGAACTAGCTATTTGGATACAGAACTGGCTCAATGGTGGTGGTGGAGGGTTGCTTTTCAGACTGGAGGCCTGTGACGAGAGGTATGCCACAAGGATTGGGACTGGGTCGGCTGCTTTTCACCATTTATATAAATGATTTGGATGTGAACATAGGAGATCTGGTTAGTAAGTTTGCAGATGACGCAAAAATTAGAGGAGTAATGAACAGCAAAGAAGATTATCTCAGAGTATGAAGGGATCTTGTTCAGATGGGCCAATGGACCGGGCAGTGATAGGTAGAGATTAATTTCGATAAACGTGAGGTACTGCATTTTGGAAAGGCAAATCAGAGCAGGACTTATACATTTAGTGGTCAGGTCCTGAGAAGTGTTGCTGAATGAAGAGACCTTGGAGTGCAGGTTCATTGTTCCTTGAAAGTGGAGAGGCAGGTAGATAGGATAGTGAAGAAGATGTTTGGTATACTTGCCTTCTTTGGTCAGTGCATCGAGTATAGAAGTTGGAACATCATGTTGTGGCAGTACTGGACTTTGGTTAGGCCACTTTTGAAATACTCTGTGCAATTCTGGCCTCCCTGCTGTAGGAAGGAAGTTGTGAAACTTGAAAGGGTTCAGAAAATATTTACAAGGATGTTGCCAGAGGTGGAGGGTTTGAGCTATAGGGAGAGGCTCAATAGGCTGGGGCTATTTTCCCTGGAGCATGAGAGGCTAAGGGGTGATGTTATAGAGTTTTATAAAATCATGAGGGGCATGGATAGGGTGAATAGACAAGGTCTTTTCCCTGGGGTGGGGGAGTCGAAAACTAGAGGGCATAGGTTTAAGGAGAAAGGGGAAAGTTTTAAAAGGGACCATAAGGAGCAACGTTTTCACTCAGAGGGCGATGTGTTTATGGATTGAGCTGTTGGAGAAAGTGGTGGAAGCTGGTACAATGCCAACTTCTAAAATGGGTATATGAATAGGACAGGTTTAGAAGGATATGGTCCAAATGCTGGCAAATGGGACTAGATTTACCTAGGATATCTGGTCGTCATGGGTGGGTTGGAGCGAAGGGTCCGTTTCAGTGCTGTATATCTCAATGACTCTATGACTCTATGTCGTTCAATGGTAAAAAATGAGATTCATCCATTTCTGCCTTCTTGACCTCTTTTCCTGTCTGACACATAATCACACCTCCTGCCCTGGACCACTGCTTTTATTCTAACAATGGTACCTAAGGGATGTGACTGCCATCTTGATAAAAGTTTCCAGACAACATTCCCCATCCCCGATATGCCATAACATCTGTTTGCCCTGAATTACCATGACATCCAGGAATTCCCATATGTCATGTGTTGCAGCCTCTACACATCAGCGGCCTTGTCATCTTTCTGATTGAGTTTATTTTTTCTTAATTAATTCATAATTGCCTCTTCACCAAAACCGCAGACTCACTGAATGCCCAGCTACAAGTTCTATGCATTCAAGCAGCACTCAGTATAGATTAAGTCGAGTTTATACAATGTGTGTCTTACCTCAGGATATTCCAAAATATGTTGCAATCAATTAATTACTTTCAAAGTGTAGACAGAAATATATGCATATCAAGTTTCCATAAGCAGAAATGTGATGTTGATCTGATAACCCGTTTAAATCTGTCAAAAACTAGTATAAGAATCAGGATTGCTAGTTTATTCACATGTTGAGGTTTATCTACAATTTGGCAATTGTATTAACATTATTGCTATTAATAATATTATTATTAATAATAATACGATTAATTAATTGACATTCACATTATTAGCATTTGACCCATATCTCTCTAAACCCTTCCTATTCATAAACCCATCCAGATACCTTTTAAATGTTATTGTGCCAGCCTCTACCACTTAATCTGCATCTCATAGCATTCACACACCACCTTCTGTGTGAAAATGTCACCCCTTATGCCCAATTTAAATCTTTCCCCTCTCACCTTAAACCTGTGACCTCTAGTTTTGGACTCCTCTACCCTGGGAAAAATACATTGGTTATTCAACCTATCCACCCCCCTCATGATTTTATAAACGTCTATGAAGTCATCCATAAGCCTCCAACGCTCCAATGTGTCAGAACTGGGACAGAAATGCTGGAAGAACCTAATTCCTGCGCTAGTGCAGGTCACGCTGGTGATGAGCAAGAGCCGTCCACCGTGGCAACAGCTTGTGTGCCCTGAAGGGAGCAGAGCTATTAATTGTCAGGGAAGCTCACTTCCTTAATGTTGCAGGCAACGATTAATGTGACAAACGGTTGCTTTCGTTAAAAAGCTGTGATAATTATTTGGATTCGAAAGCTGTTCTTTCAAATCCTGTCGAGTGTCCAGCTGAGCTGAAAATGGAAGCTGTAATAAAACATTCAATTTTGTGTAATTGAACCACTTGATGAAGAAGCAGCGCTCCGAAAGCTAGTGCTTCCAAATAAACCTGTTGGATTATAACCTGGTGTGTGATTTTTAACTATGTAATTTTAGCTCACTTCCTTTCCAATCTCTTTAATGCAGAGATTTAATAAAACACAATCTCAAAAAATCAACAGTGTACTGTACAACCAAAGTGGTATACAATAACAAAGATTGATGGAGGAGCTGCGTGTTAGTTGGCATGATGTCGTTCTCGTCTTGTGCAGTCCACCACTTTACCGTGTGCATTGCTGTGAAGGAATCATTTGCCTGTACCCAGAAAAATCGCAAAACGTTATTCCAACAGACCAGATTTTGTTTTACCTGTGCCACAGACCCTATGTATTTGCTGCATGTGTGTGATGTTGTCTATGGCTTTGTAGTGCCGGCTATAATTTACGTGGATCACTGGAATTGGTATGCAACCAGCATGAAACTAAAATGAACAGATCCTGTTTTACGCCAAGAACTGAGGAGGTACAGACAATCCAACTGGAAGGAACTTCCAGTCGAATTTCTCAGTTTTCCTCAAATTACAGTCAAACATTTGTGTCTTCTCCTCCTCTGTGCTATTTTAGTCTTGGTTCTGTTTCATTTTTGATCTCCTCTGCACTTGACATTTGTCATCCTTTGTCCTGCCACCCTTGTGTGACGCAGACAAAGGAACTCAGCTGAGCTGCCCCTTGGGCTCCTCAGTGGTCCCTTAAAGCTTGATCTGATCGACAAGAAGCGGATACACATTGTGATTCGGAAGTGTGTCACCCATTGCTCCAAAAGGCCCGAACAGAAGATTGGCTAACACGAGCAGTTAGAGGCTATAAGGAGGAGAACAAGATCCGCAGTGGTGACACGTAACCGACAAGGGTCAGGGTGACAAAAATGTATCTGGAGCTTGAGGAGCAGGGGTGCTTCTCCTTCCAGGTGTTTCAAACAATTTAAACCCCTCCCTCCCCCACCCTGACCCCAGTGTCTCCTGGTGCCATGTTATAAATGGACCTTGCCTTTAAGAGACTTCACACTTGAAGAACTCTCTCATTGTGGTATAATGTTGTGACTCAGTCTGCTTGTTAGTCTGCTGTGGGCTTGCAAGCTGCACACAAACAGAGTAGTTGGAACGTCTGCTTGGTAACATCTTCCGTGTATTAACTAAACTAATCCCACAGCGTTAATCGAATCTTGAGGAGCAATCAGGTTATTAGCCCATTATTAGTAGCATGGCCTGCCCTTGTCACCCCTTGTCACTTAACTGTGTGCATCAATTCTGTTTTACCGGCAACCTTCCTTTTACTAACTGCAGCTCGACCGCTAAATATCAGATGTACCTCACTTGGGTTTCCGAATCCAAGTACATGAATTATCCTTTGCTCAACCCACCACCCAACTCTGTGCCCATCAAAGGGTGTGCCATGATCTTCCAGGTCATGCTCTTCAACAACCACCTGGCTGGGTATGGAATCACCACGCACCTATTGCTACAACTCTAACAAAAGCTGGCAGTTTGCTTTTGTACCTCCCCAAGCCCCTGAAACCCTGCCTCAAATGGAACGTTCGCTAACTGGAAAATCTATAAGCTGAAACCCAGCAGACTGGATCACAATGTTCTAGTGGACTAATATGGTTTCCCTAGTCAACTCGTGGACCTCAGATGGTGCATTTTCATCGCAGTCATTTTGTCAGTGCAGAATTCTTTTTTCACAAGTACAGTACACCCTTGGCAAGATTTGGTGTTCAGCATCTTAGTGACCGAGCAACACATTAAATTCAATGTGCCTATTGTATGACACTCGTAGTCTGATAGCTATGTTCTAAATTTGGCCTGTCACAAAGGACGTTTGGGGCTTTGTGGTTTTCCAGTGATTGTTAATATTCAGAACCTGTCCACAGACTTTGCTGTGCATCTACATTTGTACAGTGTTAGTTACACTGTTTCTAAATCTGGAGGCTGATGTGAGCCTTTGCTTCTGATTAATTGCAGTAAATCAGAGCTGGGCTCTGTTCAGAATATGCAATTCCTTTTATCTGCCCAGAGTAGTTGACATCAATGGTAAATAAAGCTGGCAGATTGCTTTTGCTAACATGCTGAATTCTTTGTGACTTTTTCCTGCCAGTTTTTTAAATTTCTTTGCCCTACTTTTCCTTCTCCACATGCACTGAAGACATTGGTTCATGTTAGGGAGTCATTCCATGTGAGTCTGTGAAACCAAACCTTTCATAAAAATGGATTCCTGAAGAAGGGCTTAAGCCCGAAACGTTGATTCTCCTGTTCCTTGGATGCTGCCTGATCTGCTGCGCTTTTCCAGCAACACATTTTTCAGCTCTGATCTCCAGCATCTGCAGACCTCACTTTCTCCTTTCCTAAGAATGTCAATGCTTTGTGGTTGTGAAGGTTATTGTAGCTAAACTCACATCTATGACTTCCCAATGCACATTTGCATGGACTTTCCTATATAAGTTATTAGTTAGCTATCAGAAAATTGTTACAGCAAACAGCAGAGCCAATGAACCTATCATGCCTGTGCTATCTCTCTGTTGTCACTGATCACCCAGTGTTACTCCTTGGGGTTTCCATTGTAGCTATGTACGTTCTTCCCTTTTCAGATAATTCCAATTTCCTTTTGAAAGCCTTGATTGAAGCTGCCTCCATCGTACATTCAGGTGACTCCTTCCAGACTCTTAACAATTCACTACAGACAACAGATTTCCATTATTTCACCATTGCTCATTTTGCCAATTATCTCAAATCTTTGTCCTCTTGTCTCTGGTTCTCCCATCAATGGGACTGTTTTTTTTCTCCTATCCACTCTGTCCAGACCTTCCATGATTTTCGAACACCTCAATCAAGTCTCTTCATGAGCTTGTCCAAAGGAAACTCTCTCAATTTATCGATACTGAAGTTTGCCATTTTTTCAGAAGCTGGAAACTTGATTTCCAAATTTCTTTGCCTGGTACCTCACCTGATGCCTATAACACCACCCCAACCATTAACATGTGTAAGATGTGATAACTTGTGCCAGGAATTTTATTTCAATCTTTCATTATCAGTGTGACTCAGCACAACTTAACTTGAGTCATTGTCATTAAAGGAACTGACAATTTTATTTTATTGTGTGAATATTCAACATGTAACATAGAAGCATACTTTCTACTTCAAAATTGAATTTTCATGAACACTGCCTTTTGTGATGAAAGTATTATCTTCCTGTGCTGACTGGAATGAGATTTAACCATTTACTCAAATATGTTTTGGATATAAAGACAACCAAATAAGTCAATAACTCACACTATCACAGAATGGAGAGAGCTGCAGGTTGGGACATGCAACTGTGAGCAAATATTAATCTGCATGTGGCAAGGTCCCACAAACAGTGGAGTCATAGAGTCATAGAAATGTATAGCACGGAAACATATCCTTTGGTCCAATTCGTCCATGCTGACCAGGTATCCCAACCCATATCCCCCAAAATCCCTCCTAGTCATATACCCATCCAGATGCATTTTAAATGTTGCAATTGTACCAGCCTCCACCACTTACTCTGGCAGCTCATTCCATACACGCACCACCCTCTGTGTGCAAAGGTTGCCCCGTAGATCTCTTTTATATCTTTCCCTTCTCACCCTAAACCTATGCCCTCTAGTTCTGGACTCCCCGACCCCAGGGAATAGACTTTGTCTATTTATCCTATCCATGCCCCTCATAATTTTGTAAACCTCTATACGGTCACCCCTCAGCCTCTGACACTCCAGGGAAAACAGCCCCAGCCTTTTCCATCTCTCCTTGTAGCTCAAATCCTCCAATCCTGGCAACATCCTTGTTCTTTCAAGTTTCTTGATTCTTTCAAGTTTCATAACATCTTTCCAATAGGAAGGGGACCAGAATTGCACACAATATTCTAAAAGTGGTCTAACCAAAGTCCTGTACAGCTGCAACATGAACTCCCAACTCCTGTAGTCAGTACTCTGACCAATAAAGGACAGCATACCAAACGCCTTCTTCACTTTCCTATCTACGACTCTACTTTCAAAGGAACTAGGAACCTGCACTCCAAGGTCTCGTTGTTCAGCAACACTCCCCAGAACCTTACCATTAAGTGTATAAGTCCTGCTAAGATTTGCTTTCCCAAAACGCAGCACCTCACATTTATCTAAATTAAACTCCATCTGCCTTCCCTCAGTCCATCGGCCCATCTGATCAAGATCCCATTGAGATAACCTTCTTCCCTGTCCACTACACCTCCAATTTTGGTGTCATCTGCAAACTTACTAACTATACCTCTTATGATTTGGAGATGCCGGTGTTGGACTGGGGTGTACAAAGTTAAAAATCACACAACACCAGGTTATAGTCCAACAGGTTTAATTGGAAGCACACTAGCTTTCGGAGTGTCACTGATGGAGGAGCGTTGCTCCTCTCATGCTCAAATCCAAGTAATTTATATAGATGACGAAAATAGTGGACCCAGCACTGATCCTTATTTCCTAAGAGTAGGTCAAGTTTTGCACCTTCTCTAGTAGGTACATTCACATACTGAACCAAACAATTTCCTTGCACACACTTAACAAATTCCTCTCCACCTAAACCACCTAAACTATGGCAATGCCAGTCTATGATGAAGGGCTTCAGCCCAAAACGTCAATTTCCTGCTCCTTGGATCCTGCCTGACCTGCTGTGCTTTTCCAGCAACACGCTCTCAACTTTGATCTCCAGCGTCTGCAGACCTCACTGTCTCCCAGTTCCAGTCTATGTTTGGAAAGTTAAAATCCCCTATCATAACCCCCCTATTATTCTTACAGATAACTGAGATCTCCTCAAGATCTGTTTCTCAATTTCCCTCTGACTATTAGGGGGTCTATAATACAATCCCAATAAGGTGATCATCCCTTTCTTATTTCTCAGTTCTATCCAAATAACTTCCCTGGATGTATTTCGGGAATGTCCTCCCTCAGTCCAGCTGTAATGCTATCTCTTATCAAACATGCCACACCAGCTCCTCAGCCATGCATTCATCTTCTCTATCCTTCTTTTCCTATCCTCATTAACTCACAGCACAGGGAGTAATCCAGATATTGCTACTCTTGAGGACCTCCTTTTTAAATTCCTGCCTAACTCTCTATATTTTCCCTTCAGAATCTCATCCTTTTCCCTTCCTATGTCATCGGTTCCAATGTGTACAATGACCTCCTGCTGGTCCCTCTCCCTCTTGAGAAAATTCTGCATCCTCTCTGATACATCCTTGATCCTGGCACCAGGAAGGCAATACACCATTCTGATTGTTTGCTGCTGGCAAGAAATGTCTATCTGTGTCTCGAACTAGAAAGTTCCCTAACACGTTCAATCTCTTGGAACCCGACTTACTCCTCATTGCATTAGAGCTAGTCTGGAAACCTGAAACTTGGCTGTTCTTGCTACATTCCCCTGAGAATCCATTACCCCCTGCATTTTCAAAAACAGCATATTTGTTTGAAATGGGGATAGCCATAGAAGATTCCTGCACTGCCTGCCTACCTTTCTTACCTTTCCTGAAGTTAACCATTCTATGTGACTGTATCTGCAACTTTCTATAATTGCCATCCATCACACCCCCTTGCTCTTGTAAATTCCTCATTGCCTCTATCTGTCTCTCCAACTGATCCATTCGATCTGATAGGATTTGCAACCAACGGCATTTATTGCAGATATAATCCTCAACAGCACGTAAACTCTACCTAAACTCCCACATCTGGCAAGAAGAACATATCACTCTACTAAAGGCCATTTTTATTCCTCTATAAAACACTGCTCGAGGCTAGCTTAAGAGTTATGGCTTATATTTTTACATTTAATCAAGAGACATTTCTCAATGAAACATATAATCAAGAAAGAATCCACTTTACTCACTACTGCAGATTTACAGCAAGGCCACACTTAAATCTATTCATTTATCTGTTTCTGTGCTGTGACCTCTCCCAAACAGGTTCCTCCAAGATCAGTTGTGAATTTCACTATTTGTTAATTTTCCCAGACTCACTGCGATGTCCCGTCATACATGAATTTAAACAGCAAAGGCAGCAACTGCGCAGGTTCACTGCTGTGTCAGTTAGCAGTGTGGGTTTCTTTCTCTCTCTCTGTCCTGCATTGACCTCACCATGTGCTTCCTTTGTCTATTCCCTCTCCCTTTTAAAAATGCTGTTGTTTTGACATTTTTTACACCAAATGTTCGAAAGCAATCAACAGCATATAAAACAATAATTGCTGCTCCTGGAATTCGAGGAAAACTCCTCCAACACCTAAAATACCCCAAAAAAGGAGTAGCCTGTTACAGCCAGAAATGTTTCCCGTCCTCCATCTTGAATTACCCAGATATGAGAGAAATAGTCAAATAAATCTGTTTCTGATGATAGTTTAGGGTTGTTGTTGGCATAAGAATTAGCTAATAATTTAAATTTTTGAGGATCTCACAATTTCTAATACTTGTACAAATATTGTTAAAACTGAGGCTGGTTGAATGTTCATGGGTCTCAGTATAAAATAAACAGACCTTTTTTTTATAGTTGCCAAGCAGGCGAATGGGTTCTAAGCAACAATATCTATCAACTGGGTTTCTTAATAAACACAATTATCTTTGTATTATCAAAATAAAACTTAATTATTGCACCTTTACTGATTGACATACACAGTCAGTAGTACAGAAACACAAATATTTATCCCTCTGAAATATCTCCTCTTGAAGAAAAGGTAAAAACTGAATTCTACTTTGCAAAAAAGAAACCTTTGACCAATGAGTTATTCTTGAAGGCAATGAGTAAACTTTTTGAATATTTGAGGAAGTTGTTGTGGTTCTGTTCGCCGAGCTGGAAGTTTTTGTTGCAAACGTTTTGTCCCCTGGCTAGGCGACATCATCAGTGCTTGGGAGCCTCCTGCGAAGCGCTTCTTTGATGTTTCCTCCGGTGTTTATAGTGGTCTGTCCCTGCCGCTTCCGGTTGTCAGTTTCAGCTGTCCGCTGTAGTGGTTGGTATATTGGGTCCAGGTCAATGTGTTCATTCATCCACAAACTCCATCAACAAACACATCGACCTGGACCCAATATACCAACCACTACAGCGGACAGCTGAAACTGACAACCGGAAGCGGCAGGGACAGACCACTATAAACACCGGAGGAAACATCAAAGAAGCGCTTCGCAGGAGGCTCCCAAGCACTGATGATGTCGCCTAGCCAGGGGATGAAACGTTTGCAACAAAAACTTCCAGCTCGGCGAACAGAACCACAACAACGAGCACCCGAGCTACAAATCTTCGCACAAACTTTGAAAATTTGAGGAAGTAGTGAATGCTGGTACAATTGCAATGTTTGGATGACATTTGCATGAGTGGGGAAGGTTTGGAGGGATGTGGGTGAGGATCGGGCAGGTGGGACTAGTTTAGTTTGGGATTATGGTCAGCATGGACTGGTTGGACTGAAGGGTCTGATTCCATGCTGTATGACTCTATAATTATTATTCTGATGTATGGACCACCAGTGGGTGGAATGGTAGCTCAGTGGTTAGCAGTGTTGCCACCATTATACCTGGTTTGATTCCAGCCTCGGGCAACTGTCAGTATGGAGCTTGCACATTCTCCCCGTGTCAGCGTGGATTTCCTCCAGGTGCTCCAATCTCTTCCCACAGTTAAAAGATGTGCAGATTAGTGGATTGGCCATGCTAAATTGCCCCGTAATGTCCAAGAATTAGCCATGGGAAATACAGGGTTACAGGGATAGGAGGGTGGGATGCTCTTCAGAGAGTCGATGTGGACACGATGGGCTGAATGGCCTTTTTCCATACTGTAGGGATTCTATGATTCAGTGAAAACAGCCCCAGCCTATTCAGCCTCTCCCTATAGCTCAAACCCTCCAACCCTGGCAACATTCTTGCAAATCTTTTCAGAACCCTTTCAAGTTTCACAACATCTTTTCTTGTACAATTTGAACTGAAATGAGGAGGGTGGTGACCTGTGGATTTTTAAAAAAATATTTGTACATTTGATATAGGCGTCTCAAGCTAGGCGTCTCAATTGACCAGAGTTAGGTGTCAACCACATCGTTGTGTGTCTGGAGTTATATATTTGCTAGAGTGGGGAAGGATGGCAGATTTCCCTCCCTAAAAGAAATTTGTGAACTAGACTTTAAGATTGCCATTGGGGTAGCTTTTTAACTCAACACTTATTGAATTCAAATTTCACCCTCTGCCATAATGAAATTCAAACCAATGTCCCCAGAACTGGAACCTGGAGCTCTGAATTACTATCCAATGACGCTAGCATGGCATCACTCCATCCCTTGACTTCTCTAATATAGAAGCGAAATCACGAAGAAATACATGGATTGATCTCTGGAAGCTAAAGGTGTCAAGAGGTGGGGGGAGAGTATGGGAGCGTGGTGTGAGATCAAGGATTCGCTCTGATCAGGTTGACTGGCAGAGCAGGCTTCATGAGCTATATGCCGACTCCTCATCTTCTCCTAATGTCTATGCCAGAAAGAACATGAGTGAACAGCTAGGTTTGTGTGACATCTATGACAGCTTCACAGTTGCTGTTACAAGTCCACCTTTCAAACGTTGCATTTAACTTCAGCCAGCTGTAATGATAGATTTGGACCCATGTCAGCAGAACATTATCTGGCACTTCTGCTTTGCTGATTTGCTGCAGTAATATTCACTGCTTCACATTTAGCATGGAGAAACAGGAACTGCAAAAACCAGCGGGACACTCAGATTTTATTGAAAAGCAGTTCCTGCAAGATAAGAAGACAGCACTGGGAAAATGCGTCTTAATTCTGTCCTCCCTCCCCCACCAAAGAAAATGGTGAACCATGCATTTTTAAATCAGAATGACTTGCAGCAAGTTAGCTGGTAGGAAAGGCAGACATTAACTTTACCAGCTTTGGAGTTTCGCAACCATTTTCAGTTAGAAATAGTTTGTGGATGATTCATCTCAGCCTCTTGCTGAGTCCTCAACCAACATTTGATAAGTCTTTAACCAATTTAATGCGCTTTGTATGATATTAAGAAGGCACAAAGATTAAAGGCCTTTGGGTGGCTCAGCAGTTAGCACTGTTGCCTCACAGCACCACGGACCTGGGTTCACTTCCAGTCTTGAGTGACTGTGTGTCTGTGGAGTTTGCACATTCTCTGTTGTCTGCATGAGTTTCCTCCAGGTGCTCTAGTTTCCTCTCACATTCCAAAGATATGCAGGTTAGGTGGATTTTCTATGGGAAATATGGGGTTACAGGCATGGGGTAGGTCTGAGTGGGATGCTCTTCAGCGAGTTGCTGCAAACTTGATAGACCATGTGGCTTCTACCTTCACTGCATGGGTTCTATGATTCTAAGTCGCAGATAACATTTTATGTGGGGGTGGGTAAAGGACAGGGAAGAAATTGTTAAGGCCCTAAGAGCATTGAATTCAATATTGAGTTCTGAAGGCTGCAGGGTCCCCACCCAGAACAGAAGGTGCTGTTCTTCCACCTTGCACTGAGCTTCGATGGAACACCACAGTGAGTAAGATGACAGCGGAGTAGGACACTTCATCCAGAGCTCATCATCTCCTTCCAGTTATTTTTCAATTTTTTTTCTCTCTTCTCGGAAATGACCTGAACTCCTGGCCTCAGTTCACACTCAAACTCTTGGCCTTAGCACAGACCCGGTGCAGTGGTCTAACAGCCCAGCAAGGTGGTCTTTTGGCCTGGCATGGTCTCCCTGCCTTGAGAGTTGCAAGGTGAAGCCCATCACCATCTGAAGTTAAGTCCTGGTGCAGACCGGATGCTAGGTGCCAGCATTGACTGGGTTGGAAGGAGTGCTATTCTGAATTTTTTATTTCTCTAATTGGTAATGTTGGACCTTTTGATATTTTTCTTCTCCAAGAACTTGATTAGAATACTTACTCATGATTAATGATTTGAATCCCTACATTGTGGAAATAGGTCATTTGGCCCAGCAAGTCCACACCGACCCTCCAAAGAGTAATCCACTCAGACTCATTCCCCTACCTTTTACCCTATGTTTACCCATGACAAATGCACCTAACCTACACATCCCTGAACTCTATGGGCAATTTAGCATGGCCAATTCACCTAATCTGCACATCTTTGGATTTGGGAAGAAGTAACCAGTGCATCCAGAGGAAGCTCACACAGACACAGGGAGAATGTGCAAACTCCAAACAGACAGTCACCAGGGGCAGGTATTGAACCCTGGTCCCTGGCAATGTGCGGCAGCAGTGCTAACCACTGAACCACTGTGCCACCCCATTTGAAACTGAAGAATCTGTACTTTGGTATCTTTGCATCTTCGATAGCACTGTAAGTAGTGACTTATAAACTTTCCACTGTACTCATGTGAGCCATGTGACAATAAAGTTAATTCAAATTCTAATTCAAGCCCAAGACAGAGATGTCGGCGTGAGAATAAAAATGTGTTGAAATGGCAGGAAACAGGAAGTTCTTGATCATGTTTATGGACAGAACTAGATTGAAATGTGGAATTTAAAACACAAAATGCTCATCCATGCTGAAGGATCTATCTTTGCTCTCGTGCTCCCTCAGTATTTTTAGCTGTCAGTGTGTAGCCTTATCATCTGCCAAACCGGAACCAGCTAATCAGGCCACCACTGACATTTCCTTTTGTAATGGTCGTATAGACCAATGGAGATAACACAATATTTTGATAAAAGGGCCAAGTGATCTACTTCTGCTCCTAAATTTTAAGTTCTTAAATGATTCATGACTTTGCTTCCGCTGCATTTTGAGGAAGAGGCTTGCAAAGAATATCAACAGTCTGTGGGAAAAAATCCTTCTCGAGTCTCCTTCACACAGACTCGGGAAAAAATAACCCTGAGGCAGGTACTCATTTATTTATAAACTGAGTTCGCTAGGTCCAGAACTCTCACAAGAGGAAACAACCACTCCCTATCTACCCAATCTTCCCCACAGCTTCTTCTATGTTTCCCTGAAGTCTATTCTTTCTCTTCTGAACTCCAGTGGATACAAGCTTACCCAGTCTAATATCTCCTCATATGGCAACTCACCCAATTCAAGTGTCTCTGTGTCTGTATATGTTTTGTGTCTGGGGGTGTGTGTATGTCTGTATTTGTGTATGTGTGTCTCTCTCCCTCTCTATGTCTATGTACGTGTTTGTCACCATGCAGTATATATGTCTTTGTGTGCATGTGTGTGTGACTTTGTGTGTATCTCTGAATTTGTTTGTATGTATGTGTCTGCCTGCATATGTGTTCATGTGTTTAGCCCACTTTATGTATGTATGTGTCATTTTGTGTGTGCTATTATGTATGTATTATTGCATGTGTATGTGTTATTGTGTATGTTAATGTATGTGTGTGTGTGTGTGTAAACCTTCCCTGAGCTGCTTCCAATGTATTTACATCCTTAATAAAATGAATACTGAACACAATATATATGTAAGATGACAGAAGAGATGAGAGACAGGTAGAGAGATTTGGAGATAATGGGAGATGTTTGGAGTTTGGTGTGAGGAAAGGGATAAAAGATGTGTACCAATGCACAAACCCCAGCATGTGTCTGCACACAGAGATACAAACACACACACGTATATACCACACAGACCCATAGGCACACAGAGATACACACCACACACAGAGACAGAGATATACAGACACGCAAAACACACAGACATATTACACATGCACACAAACACAAACTCAGAGATATGCAACACACACACACACACACACCTGCTTCCTGAGAAACAGATTAGAGTTAAAAAATATTTTCAATGCAAGATTTACAACTGTAATTGTAAACAGAGATTATAGATATGCAAATTCCAACATCAAATTTTTAAAACCCAAAGACAAAATGCTGGAAAATCTCAGCAGGTCTGGCAGCATCTGTAAGGAGAGAAAAGAGCTGACATTTCGAGTCTAGTTGACCCTTTGTCCAATTTTTAAAACCTGAAACCTTCAAGCACTAATGTGATTTCTCAAAGATGAAAGACCTAACAGCAATCTGGGTTTGTTCAATGTATTGTTTTAAATGTATGACACAATGATCTTTTACTACACATTCTGTGTCTTATGACCCTGCCCCACTAGTTACCTGATGAAGGAGCAGCGCTCTGAAAGCTGTTACTTCCAAATAAACCTGTTGGACTATAACCTGATGCCATGTGATTTTCAACTTTGTCCACCCCAGTTCAACACCAGCACCTCCACATTGCGATTTTTAAAAACAGCGGCTGTAATCAGCCTGTCACAGGTTGAGGCAAATTGTTGTAAAATCAATGAGATGCACAAAAACCCATTAGCATTGAAATGAGCATTTCATCTGAAATCAGTGAAACTGGACAACTAGGTCAGTGTCAATAAATGTTGATCCTGTTTAATTCATAATTCCCAACACACATGGACGCACACATAAATCAGGGACAGAGACACACATACTCACAGACTCACACACACACATATACACCCACAGGGACAAACACACGCACACACAAATGAAATATACACAGACACTTACGCACACACATATACACACAAAGAGTCACACACCCAAAGCTCTGTTAGATATTGCATCACGTAATCTTATATTGACTGAATCACTTTGAATCAAGTAACTTTTTCATTCAGGTCAATGAATGAAAGACGTTGCGAAACTTGAAAAGTTTCGGATGTCTCAGATCATGTCTTTGGGATCCTGAAGGGAGAGGGTGATCAGACCCAAGATGTGGTCCACGTGGGTACCAGCAACACAGGTAGAAAGAGGGATAGGAATGTAAGGCAGGATTTCAGGGAGCTAAGGTGAAAGCTGAGAGCTAAAACAAACAGAGTTGTTATCTCTGGTTTGTTACCCGTGCCAAGGCAAGGAATAGAGAGAGATATCAGCTGAACACGTGGCTGCAGGGATGGTGCAGGAGGGAGGGTTTCAGGTACATGGATAATTGGGGCTCATTCAGGGACGGTCTTCACTTGAACCAGAGAGGTGCTAATATCCTGGATGAGAAATTTGCTGGTGCTATTTGTGTGGGTTTAAACTAACTCAGGAGGGGAATGGAAGCCTGAGGTGTAGATCCAGTGTACAGGGGTACGACAGTAGGGAGGACATGGGCAGAATTTCACGGTCACAGGAATGTGCTGGCAGACAGCAAGCTGGTTTGAAGTGTGCCTACTTCAATGCCAGTAGTATCTGAAAAATGGTAGGTGAGCTTGCAGCTTGGGTAGGTACCTAGGACCTCAATGTTGTGGCCATTTCGGAGACATGGATAGAGCAGGGTCAGAAATGGATGTTACAGGTTCCAGGGTTTAGATCTTTCATTAACAGCAAGGAAGATGGTAAAAGAGGGGGTGGTGTGGCCTTGTTAGTCAAGGACAGTATAACAGTGGCTGAGAGAACTTTTGACAAGGACTCGTCTACTGAGGTAGTGTAGGCTGAGGTTAGAAACAGGAGAAGAGAGGTCACACTCCTGGGAGATTTTTATAGGCCTCCACAGAATTCCAGAGGATCGGCAAAACGATTCTGGGTAGGAGCAGGGTGGTCATTATGGGGACTTTGCCTTCCCCAACATTGACTGGAAATGCTATAACTCTATTGCGTTGGATGTCCAATGTGTGCAGGAGGGTTTCCTGACACAGTATGTCGAAGGGCTGACAAGAGGGGAGGCTACATTAGATCTGGTACTTGGTAATGAACCAGGCCAGGTGCTTGATTTAGTGGTAGGTGAGCACTTTGGAGAGAGTGACCATAATTCAATTACAATTAGGTTAGCGATGGAGAGGGATAGGTACATGCCACATGGCAAGAGTTATCGATGGGGCAAGGGCAATTATAATGCGATTAGGCAGACTTAGGATGCATAGAATGGGTAGCAAAATGCAGGGGATGGGGACAATCGAAATGTGGAGCTGGTTTGAAGAACAGATATTGCGTGTCCTTGATAGGTATGTCCCTGTCAGGCAAGGAGGAAATGATAAGGTAAGGGAACCTTGGTTTATGTCAGAAATTGCATCTCCTGTTAAGTGGAAGAAGGAGGATTATGTGACGATGAGATGAGATGGTTCAGCTGAGGCAATAGAGAGTCACAGATTAGCTAGGAAAGATTTAAAGAGAGAGTTAAGAAGAACAAAGAGAGGAAATGAGCAGTCTTTAGCAGGTAGAATAAAGGAGAACCCTAAAGCTTTCTATAGGTATGTGAGGCATAAAATGACGACTAAAGTAGGAATAAGGTCAGTGAAAGACAGAAATGGGAAGTTGTGTGTGGACCCTGTGGAGATCAGAGAGGGGTTAAACAAATAATTCTCATTGATTTTCTCTCAGGAAAAGGAGAATATTGTAGAGCCAAAGAATGAAATACTAGAAAAGATCGGGGTTCGTAAAGAAGAAGTATTATCAATTCTGGAAAGACTGAAAGTAGACAAGTCCCCTGGGCCAGATGGGATTAATCCAAGGATTCTATGGGAAGCTAGGGAGAAGGTGTTGGAGTCTTTGGCTTTAATCTTTGAGTTGTCATTGTCTAGAGGTTTAGTACCAGAGGACTGGGGGATTGCAAATATTGTGCCCTTGTTCAAGAAGGACAGTAGAGATGACCCAGGTAATTATAGACCAGTGAGCCTTATGTTCGTTGTAGGAAAAGTTTTGGAAAAGATTATAAGAGATAGGATTTATAATCATCTAGCAAGCAACAAGTTGATTGCAGGCAGACAACATGGTTTTGTCAAGGGCAGGTCATGTCTCCCAAACCTCATTGTGTTTTTTGAGAAGGTGACCAAGCATGTGGATGAGGATAAGGCAGTTGATGTGGTGTACATGGACTTCAGTAAAGCCTTTGATAAGGTTCCACATGCCAGTTTGTTGGAGAAAATGCAGAGGCATGGGATTGAGGGTGGTTTAGCAGTTTGAATTCGAAACTGGCTTTCTGTAAGAAGGCAGCGGCTGGTGGTTGATGGAAAATGTTCAGCCTGGAGTCCAGTTACTAGTGATGTGCCACAAGGATCTGTTTTGAGACCACTGCTATTTGTAATTTTTATAAATGACTTGGACGCAGGCATAGGTGGATGGGTTAGCAAGTTTGCAGATGACACGAAAGTCGGTGGAGTAGTGCGCAGTGTGAAAGAATGTTGCAGGTTGCAGGGAGACTTGGATAAACTGCAGAATTGGGCTGAGAGGTGGCAAATGGAGGTTCAATGCAGATAAATCTGTAAGAATAATAGGGTGGTTATGATAGGAGATTGTAACTTTCCAAACATCGACTGGGACTGCCAAAGTGTTAAAGGGTTAGATGGAGAGGAATTTCTTAAGTGCGTACAAGACAACTTTCTGATTCAGTATGTGGATGTACCTACTAGAGAAGGTGCAAAACTTGACCTACTCTTGGGAAATAAGGGAGGGCAGGTGACTGAGGTGTCAGTGGGGGAGCACTTTGGGGTCAGCGACCATAATTCTATTTGTTTTAAAATAGTGATGGAAAAGGATAGACTAGATCTAAAAGTTGAAGTTCTAAATTGGAGAAAGGCCAATTTTGACGGTATTAGGCAAGAACTTTCAAAAGCTGATTGGAGGCAGATGTTCACAGGTAAAGGGATGGCTGGAAAATGGGAAGCCTTCAGAAATGAGATAACAAAAATTCCTGTCAGGGTGAAAGGGAAGGCTGGTAGGTATAGGGAATGCTGGATGACTAAAGAAATTGAGGGTTTGGTTAACAAAAAGAAGGAAGCATATGTCAGGTATAGATAGGACAGATCGAGTGAATCCTTAGAAGAGTATAAAGGAAGTAGGAGTATACTTAAGAGGGAAATCAGGAGGGCAAAAAGGGGACATGAGATAGCTTTGGCAAATAGAATTAAGGAGAATCCAAAAGGCTTTTACAAATATATTAAGGACAAAAGGGTAACTAGGGAGAGAATAGGTCCTCTCAAAGATCAGCAAGGCGGCCTTTGTGTGGAGCCACAGAAAATGGGGGAAATACTAAATGAATATTTTGCATCAGTATTTACGATGTAAAAGGGATATGGAAGATATAGACTGTAGGGAAATAGATGGTGACATCTTGCAAAATGTCCAGATTACAGAGGAGGAAGTGCTGGATGTCTTGAAATGGTTAAAGGTGGATAAATCTTGTGGGAAGCTAGGGAAGTGATTGCTGGGCCTCTTGCTGAGATATTTGTATCATCGATAGTCACAGGTGAGGTGCCAGAATTCTGGAGGTTGGCAAACATGGTGCCACTGTTTAAGAAGGGTGGTAAAGACAAGCCAGGGAACTATAGACCGGTGAGCCTGACCTTAGTGGTGGGCAAGTTGTTGGAGGGAATCCTGAGGGACAGGATGTACATGTATTTGGAAAGGCAAGGACTGATTAGGGATAGTCAACATGGCTTTGTGTGTGGGAAATCATGTCTCAGAAACTTGATTGTGTTTTTTGAAGAAGTAACAAAGAAGATTGATGGGGTCAGAGCAGTAGATGTGATCTATATGGACTTCAGTAAGGTGTTCGACAAGGTTTCCCATGGGAGATTGATTAGCAAGGTTAGATCTCATGGAATACCGGGGGAACTAGCCATTTGGACACAGAACTGGCTCAAAGGTAGAAGACAGAAGGTGGTGGTGGAGGGTTGTTTTTCAGACTGGAGGCCTGTGACCAGTGGAGTGCCACAAGGATCGGTGCTGGGCCCTCTACTTTTTGTCATTTACGTAAATGATTTGGATGCGAGAATAAGAGGTACAGTTAGTAAGTTTGCAGATGACACCAAAATTGGAGGTGTAGTGGACAGCGAAGAGGGTTACCTCAGATTACAACAGGATCTGGACCAGATGGCCAATGGGCTGAGAAGTGGCAGATGGAGTTTAATTCAGATAAATGCGAGGTGCTGCATTTTGGGAAAGCAAATCTTAGCAGGACTTATACAATTAATGGGAAGGTCCTGGGGAGTGTTGCTGAACAAAGAGACCTTGGAGTGCAGGTTCATAACTCCTTGAAAGTGGATAGTGAAGAAGGCGTTTGGTATGCTTTCCCTTATTGGTCAGAGTATTGAGTACAGGAGTTGGGAGGTCATGTTGCGGCTATACAGGACATTGGTTAGGCCACTGTTGGAACATTGCTTGCAATTCAGGTCTCCTTCCTATCGGAAAGATGTTGTGAAACTTGAAAGGGTTCAGAAAAGATTTACAAGAATTTTGCCAGGGTTGGAGGATTTGAGCTACAGGGAGCGGCTGAACAGGCTGGGTCTGTTTTCCCTGGAGCATCGGAGGCTGAGGGGTGACCTTATAGAGGCTTATAAAATTATGAGGGGCATAGATAGGATAAATAGACCAAGTCTTTTCCCTGGGGTCGGGGTGTCTAGAACTAGAGGGCATAGGTTTACGGTGAGAGGGGAAAGATATAAAAGAGACTTAAGGGGCAAAGTTTTCACGCAGAGGGTGGTACGTGTATGGAATGAGCTGCCAGAGGATGTGGTGGAGGCTGGTACAATTGCAACATTTAAGAGGCATTTGGATGGGTATATGAATAGGAAGGGTTTGGAGGGATATGGGCCGGGTGCTGGCAGGTGGGACTAGATTGGGTTGGGATATCTGGTCAGCATGGACAGGTTGGAGCGAAGGGTCTGTTTTCATGCTATACATCTCTATGACTCTATGACTCTAAATGTGAGGTGATTCACTTTGGAAAGAATAACAGGAAGGTAGAATACTGTGTCAATGGAAAGATTCTTGGTAGTGTGGATGTGCAGAGGGATCTTGGAGTCCATGTACACAGATCCCTAAAAGTTGCCACCCAGGTTGATGGTGCTGTTAAGAAGGCATACAGTGTGTTAGGTTTTATTGGTAGAGGGATGGAGTTCCAGGGCCGTAATGTCCCCAATGACTGGGTTGTCCAGAACCAGGGGTCACAGTTTAAGGATAGTGGCCTGGTCCTTTCGCACTAAGGGGAAACTTCTTCACCCAGAGAGTGATGTGCCTGAGGAATTCTCTGCCACTGAAGGTAGTGGAGGCCAAAATATTAAATGTTTTCAAGCAGAAGTTATTAATAGTTTTTAAAGCTAAAGGGATAGGCAGAAAGCAGAAATAGGAGACTGAACTGGATGATCAAGCATGATCATCGAGCAGGTTCAAAGGAATGGCCTACTCGTGCTCGTATTTACGATGTCTAATTTCGAGAGCTGAGTGACAGGGATGTCTGTTGAGAGACAAGGGCTACACTCTCCAATTGGTCTGATGACTCCAGGATAGATACAAGGGCCATTGCAGAGCAGAGAACAGGCCCCATGATGGTGATGTTCTGATGCTTCATCAATCTGAGGGTGCACATTGCAATATGGTATCGACACATTGTGCAGCATAAGCCTTGCGTACTGTGCTCTGTACAACTGGAGCAAGCAGAGAGAGGATGTGATGGATGCTGAAGAGCTGGGAGAGCAGATAACAATAATTTGAGGAGGAAGATGAGGACCCTAAGCAGGAAGAACATCATCTTTAGTATGAGAGAGCAGTGATATGATATTAGGCGCAATGGCACAGTGGTTAGCACTGTTGCCTCACAGCGCCAGAGACCCGGTTTCAATTCCTGCCTCAGGCGACTGACTATGTGGAATTTGCACATTCTTCCCGTGTCGCATTGGGTTTTCTCTGGGTGCTCCAGTTTCCTCCCACAGTCCAAATAAAATATGCAGGTTAGGCAAATTGGCCATGCTAAATTGCCTGTAGTGTTAGTTGTAGGGGAAGGGGTTTGGGTGGGTTGCTCTTCGGAAGGTCAATGTGGACTTGTTGAACAGAAGGGCATATTTCCACACTGTAAGTAATCTAATCTAATAATAATCCAGGCAGGATTTAATTGACAGTCAAAATGTGTAGTGCTGGAAAAGCACAGCTGATCAGGCAGCATCCAAGGAGTAGGAGAGTTGACATTTCGAGCATAAACGCTTCATCATGTGCTTTTCCACCACCACACCTTTTGACTCTGATCTCCAGCATCTGCAGTTCTCACTTTTTCGCAGGATTTGATTGACACCTTGATTGACTTGATTCCAATAGATCTGAGTTGGGTGAAGTCATTATTTATTTGGGTGGCACGATAGCTCAGTGGTTAGCACTGCTACCTTGCAATGTCAGGGAGCCGGGTTTGATTCCACCCTTAAGTGACTGTCTGTATGGACTTTGCACATTCTCCCCGCATCTATGTGAGTTTCCTCCAGGTGCTCTGGTTTCCAATGCAGTCCAAAGATATGCAGGTTAGGCGTACTGGTCATGCTAAATTGCCCATAGTGTCCAGGGTTGTGCTGGCTAGGTGGAGTAGCCATAGATAATGCAGGATTACAGAATCTGGGTGGGATGCTCTTTGGAGAGTCAGCGTGGGCTGAGTGGCCTGTTTTCACATTATAGAGATGACAGTAAACTTGTTGTTGTCTGAAGGCAAGTAGTCCCTGTATAATCCCAGGAGCAAATGCAGCCTTTTTTGTCTGTTGTTTCTTCTCTTTCCTTCTTGTTTAATAAAAGTTAACATGAACAAAGCTTTACAAACATGTGATTGCTCTCACGTTGGACAATGACAAGATGCAACACTATGCTGGCATTAGGGAAAGAGTCAGACAGGTCCCACAGTGACAATCGATCAGGCAGGTGATGGTACAAACAGGCAATACAACAAGTAAATGAAAGTAAGCTACTAATTGCAATGAGGTAGGTGGCTCCTGTGCCACCTCTGTGTGCCCTTAGAAGCTTGTACTTCTCATTTCCGTCCCATTATGTGCACTGGGAAGAGATAGCCCTGGCTGGCAATGATTGAGCTGATCGACAGCTGGGTGATGTGATGGTGTGGGTGATGTGATTGCCAGCAGTTATCTCTGCCGCTGGTGAATGTACAGTCGTGTGAACATGGTGCTGAGTTGAGCAGTGGAGAATTGTGTGAGAAAGTGTGCTTGGGATGAAACTCCCCAAAATTGACTCTTGGCGGATTTTTCGTAAATTTCAGTCTCATTTTTCACAGATGAAGCCTTAAAACCTTGCATTACTTTGATTTGCTGCACTGGGGCCTTATTTTTATCACGTAGGTTCACCTGCACCAGACAGTGTTTAAATTTTTCCTCAGTACAAATAGAAATGATTAAGGCCACACCCAGTTCACAAAGTGAGTAAGAGGCATTTAAAATTTCCCGTGAAGAAATATGCTTTTACTGTTTATTTCTTGGAACTGAGAGTTGACTCATTGCTCTGCAACCTGTGTAAAAACAACCTGTTGATTTCATGAGTTATCACAGTTGATCAGCATATTTTATTGCTCAGTTTTCAACTGCCTGCACATCTCACAGAATGGTTTCCAAAACAAATTGTATTTTGATGGCTTTGAGCTAAGGAATTTAACAAAACTTCAAGCTATTTCCTGTTGTCTTCATGTTACTATGGAGACAGTGCTAAAAACACTGTTACGTGGTTGCAACTTGGGGTTCAACCTTATGAAAGATGAGTTGTGCTTAGCCAGACTTAGGGATAACCCTAACTCTAACCGTAACACTGGGCCTTTGTTACCCAGGTTCAGACCTTATCTGTCCCATTAGTGTATAATAATGTCTGATCAGGGCTGCAGTAGGTGTCGGAAGTGGCTGGTGAAGGTGGTAAATAGGAACGATGGCACAAGAGGGCGTAACGCCACAGCTCAAGGTTCTCAAATGCAATATCTTTTGTTGTATGGTTTTGCTCAATGCTAGCAGCCCAGATTCCAGGAACTGGATCCAGTGTCATAGTTACATTCGATTACACTAAGATGGTGTAGTGGACAGGAAAGTAGGTAACAATGAGACCTTGATCACATGGGCCAATGGACTGAGATATGGCAGATGGAGTTTAATTTAGATAATGTGAGATGTTGCATAAGGGGCAGGACTTATACACTTAATGGTAGGGTCTGGGGGACTGTAGTCAAACAAAGAGACCTAGGGTGCAGGTTCATAGTTGCTTGAAAGTAGAGTCTCAGGTAAACAAGGTATTGAAGAAGGCTTTTGGTATGCTTGTCTTTACTGATCTGTGCATTAAGTATAGGAGTTGGGAGGTCATATTGTGGCTGCACAGGGCATTGGTTAGGTCACTTTTGAAATATTGTGTTTGCAATGTTGGTCTCCCTGCTTTAGAAAGGATGTTGTTAAACTTGAAAGAGTTCAAAATAGTGTTGCAAGGATGTTACTGGGGTTGGAGGGTTTGAGTGAGAGAAAGGTGCTAAATAGTTTGGGACTGTCTTCCCTGAGGGTTGATGTTATAAAGGAGGAGAAAGTGAGGTCTGCAGATGCTGGAGATCAGAGCTGAAAATGTGTTGCTGGAAAAGCGTAGCAGGTCAGGCAGCATCCAGGGAACAGGAGAATCGACGTTTCGGGCATAAGCCCTTCTTCAGGAATGAGGAAAGTGTGTCCAGCAGGCTAAGATAAAAGGTAGGGAGGAGGGACTTGGGGGAGGGGCGTTGGAAAAGGTTATAAAGGTTTATAAAATCATGAGGGGCATGGATAAGATGAAAGGTAAGCTTTTTTCCCCAGTTTAAGGGAGTCCAAAACTAAAGAGTGTCGGATTAAGGTGAGAGGGGAAAGATTTAAAGGGAATTAAAGGGCAAGTTTTTCACACGGAGGGTGGTGTGTGCATGGAATGAGCTGCCTGAAGAAGTGGTGGAGGCTTGTTCAATTACAACATTTAAAAGGCATCTGGATGAATATACAAATAGAAAAGGTTGAGAGGGATTTGGGCCACATGCTGGCAAATGGGACTAGATTAATTTAGGATATCTGGTCAGCATGCTTGAGTCTGTTTCCACATTGTACATCTCTATGACTCTATAAATGGTCATGATCAGCAAATGTCACTTCAAATAGTATGTCATTATAAAGAATTGTGTACTTCACACTCTTCTCCATTTGAATTGAATTGAATTGAATTGAATTGAATTTATTATCACGTGTACCGAGGCACAGTGAAAAGCTTTGTCTTGTGAGCAATACAGGCAGATCACAGAGTTAAATAGCATAAATAAGTAGCTAATAGGTAAACAGCAGCAAAAACAAAACCGTAAGTACAGGCGAATGTTAAGAGTTTGTGAATCCATTCAGTATTCTAATAACAGTAGGGTAGAAACTGTTACAAAACCAGCTGGTGCATTTATTCAGGCTTCTGTACCTTCTTCCTGATGGTAGGGGTTGTGGAAAAACATTGCCAGGGTGGGATGGATCTTTGAGAATGCTGGCGGCCTTTCCTTGACAGTGGGCCTGGTAGATGGATTCTATCGGTGGGAGGTTGGCCTTTGTGATTGTCCGGGCCGAGTTCACCACTCTCTATAACCGTCTCCGATCTTGAGACAGTTGCCGTACCAGGTAGTGATACATTCAGACAGAATGCTCTCGATGGCACACCTATAAAAGTTGGCGAGGGTATTCGCCGTCATTCCAAATTTCCTCAGCTGCCTGAGGAAGAAGAGACATTGTCGGGCCTTTGTAACCAGTGCGTCCACATGAAGAATCCAAGAAAGCTTGTTGTGGATGACCACTCCCAGGAGCTTGACACTCTCCACTCGTTCCACCTCTGTGCTGTTAATGTGTAGGGGGGCATGAGCAATATCCCACCGAAAGTCAATAATCAGTTCCTTGGTTTATCACAATACCTTCAGTCAACCAGCAATAAAATTCCAAAGCATGACTCATATCTCACATTAATGACTTGTCATATCCTCACTTTTATAAACACCAAATGTACACCTCAAAATGTGTATATGTTCCAAGGTGTTTTCCTTTGACATCACACAAATAATGTGGAATTTTTCCTCTGGTGCAGTGAGAGTAATTGTGAATGTGGTAATACAACAGGTGAGAATAATAAAAATAAATTTTCACATTTGAGGAGAATTTTCTCCAATTTTCCCTTCAGGATTTGAATGGCAACTTTGAAATCTCTCCCCCACTCCCCCAACAATCCCATAACCCTTGAAGCATAGCTGCGTTAAATCCAGGTATCTTCTTAAAGCCCCAACTCGATTTACATCCCGCTCCCAATGGGATTCTGGATGCTCAACATCCTGACAGGTAAAACAGAGGGTCCCTGGTTAAGTTGTAGCTCACTGAATGACTGTCCCAGTCACCATGTAATTGCTTCTAATGAACAACATGGCTGCTTGCCCACCACCCACTTCTACCATTTATTTGGAGAGCCACCTAAAGGGCATTAGCAAACAAGATGGGCTTTTCCTGACAATCAACAGTGGTTTCATGGTTACTGTTAGACTCTTAATTGCAGATTTTATATTGAATTCAAAATCCACCATGATGGGATTTAAACCTGAGCTCCCAGAACATTACCTAGGATTCTGTAGCAATCAGCCGGTGATAATACCACTCGGCCAGTGCCTTCCAAAAGCTGGGTTTTGACTATGGCCCCAGAGCCGTGGTCCTGGCAATGAGGAGCATTTCCATCTCGCTTGCTGTGCTGTGCCATCCTCATGTAGGACATCCGACAACTTGGTTATATAAATAGCTGAAAATATGTTGCTGGAAAAGCGCAGCAGGTCAGGCAGCATCCAAGGAACAGGAGAATCGACGTTTCGGGCTTACTCTGAGCCATGGTGAATCTAAAACACTCTGAATCTGTATCTGCGACCACACTTTAACTGTGAAAGGGGAATTTGAGCCACACTTGCTAACACACTTGACTCTCTCTTGCCAGAACAAAGTGTGATATCTAACTGTAAGTTGCAACATACAATCAGTGAATGTGGTTGGGTGTGAGCCTCTGCACCAATGGGGAAGGTGAAATCCTCTATTATAGAGGCTGCCATCACTGAGGCCGATCTGCAGAGAGCCTGAAACCATTTAAAACACTGGCATGCTCACACCTTACTTGCCTCCTCATCCCATAAGCTCATCTCATCTACAAATTGTAGATGGCATAAACCTTCTTTCTGTCATCCCCACTCAAATTGCAGCAATATTTTGCAGCTAGATTTTTAATTTAAATACTTGAGTATTTTAAAATTATGTATTTCAGAAACTTCAAGAATTGGGTGAGGATTCCAGTTTATTATTATGTCAATATTTGTCAGGGAAGGAAAGAGTCCCTGACAAATTAGTCTCCTTAGTGGTAATGACTAACTATCTTGAGTAGGAGCAACAAGAAAATGCTAAAGGTTAATTGAACTTTCATATTAACAAGCTGGCACAGTAATTGTTCATTCTAAAATAAGACCATAAGACTTGGGGGCAGAAGTAAGGCCATTCGGCCCATCGAGTCCACTCCGCCATTCAATCATGGGTGATGAGCATTTCAACTCCACTTACCCGCATTCTCCCCGTAGCCCTTAATTCCTTGTGACATCAAGAATTTATCAATTTCTGCCTTGAAGACATTTAGCGTCCCGGCCTCCACTGCGCTCTGTGGCAATGAATTCCACAGGCCCACCACTCTCTGGCTGAAGAAATGTCTCCGCATTTCTGTTCTGAATTTACCCCCTCTAATTCTAAGGCTGTGCCCACGGGTCCTAGTCTCCTCGCCTAACGGAAACAATTTCCGAGCGTCCACCCTTTCCAATGCTTCTGAATTCATTTTTTTACACAGCAAGATGCCAAAGCAATTTCTCTCTTTAAGCAAGGGCATGGACAAAACATTGAACAGGTGTATAAAGCTTCTATTTATTTGGAGTCCTGGGGACTGTACCTCAAGAAAGCTATATAGACCTTTCAGCACAGCCTCACCAGAATAATACTGAGGCTAAAAGAGATTGACAACAAAGACCGGTGGTCTAATGAGGCTTGTATTTTCTTGATTATGAATGATTAAGTGGGTTACCAAATTGTGAAATTCAAATAATTTGGTAAGGAAGAAATAGACGAACTATTTCACCTCATGGGGAAGAACAAGAGATATAACCTTAAATTAAGTGATGTAACTTTGTCCTTGTAAACAGGAAATGTCCCAATTCACTAAGTGTCAAGCAGTCATAGAGTCAAACAGCATGGAAACAGACCCTTCGCTCCAACCAGTCCATGCCAGACATAATCCCAAACTAAACTAGTCCCATCTGTCTGCACTTGCCCTCTAACCCTGCAAACCTTTCCTATTTCTATACCTACATAAATGTCTTTTAAATGTTGTCACTGCACCTGCATCCACCACTTCCTCTAAAAGTTCACTTCACAGATGAACCAGTCTCTGTGTGATAAAACTCACCCTCATGTCTTTTAAAAATTTTTCTCCTCTCACCTAAAAAAGTATGCTGCCAGTCTTGAAATCCGCCCACCATAAGGTAAAGATATCTGCCTTTCACCTTATCTATACGCCTCATGATTTTATAAACTTCTATAAGGTTATCCCACAAAGTCCTACATGAAAACAAATCCCAGACTATCCAACCTCACCTTATAACTGAAACCCTCTATTCCTTGCGACATCCTGGTAAATCCTCTCTGAACCCTCTCCAGCTTAATAATATCACTTGATGTGAGTATAAACCCCTTAGTGAATTGTAAAATAGGAAGAGCTTGGATTGTAGCAAAAACAGCAATTGCTGGAGAAACTCATCAGATCTGGCAGTATAGAATCATAGAGGTGTACAGCACAGAAACAGAGCCTTCGGTCCAACTTGCCATGCCGACCAGATATCCTAACCTAATCTAGTCCCATTTGCCAGCACATGGCCCATAACCCTCTTAACGCTTCATATTCATATACCCACCAGATGCCTTTTAAATGTTGTAATTGTACTAGCCTCCACCACTTCCTCTGGCATCTCATTCCATACACGCACCAGCCTCTGCATGAAAAAGGTCCCTATAGGTCTTTTTTAAATTTTTCCCCTCTTACCCTAAACCTATGGCCTCTAGTTCTGGACTGCCCCACCTCAGGGAAAAGACCTTGTCTATTTACCCTATCTATGACCCTCGTGATTTTATAAACCTTTATAAGGTCACCCCTCAGCCTCTGATGCTCCAGGGAAAACAGTCCCAGCCTATTCAGCCTCTCCCTGTATGTAGCTCAAGTCCTCCAACCTTGGCAACATCCTTGTAAATCTTTTCTGAACCATTTCAAGTTTTGCAACATCCTTCTGATAGGTGGGAGACCAGAATTATACACAATATTTCAAAAGTGGTCTAACTAATCTATGGAGAGAAAGCAGAATTAACTTTCCCAATCCAATTACCCTTCCTTCAGCACTTCAGAAATTTGTATTTTTGTTTTAGATTTCCAGCACCGCCAGGTTTTATTGGATTGTAGCCAGATGGTTTGATTGCTCATACAGTTACTCATATATGTATATCCTGCCAGCTGGGATTTGTGTTAAAATACAGTAACTGTGCTCCCAACGTGACTATGCATCACTCACACTCTATTCTCACCTGTTACCATCTGACTCTGCCCATCTCTTGAGTTTCTTGCACTTTGGGTTTCAGTTCTAAGACAAGAGTTATCAGATAGAGTTGTGCAACGTAGTTTTACATTGTACTGACTGATTAACCATTGCCTAAACTAAAGAGTGGAATAAAAAGGTTTTCAAATTATAATCAGAAGTTGACAAATATTTCTTCCATACAAAAAAAAATCAGTTGAATGAATGTTAGACAATGGCAGCTAAATAGTTTTTGACTTCTACTGGAACGAGTCTTCGAAATCTTGTGTAATCACACATTCCAACTTTTATGTTGTCTTTTGTCATCTGGCCTTATAGCTTTCCTTTAATGGTAAGATTGCTGTATTAAAGGCATCTTCAAGTTCCAGATCTTCATTGTATCTCTTTTCAAGAAAAGTTTTCCCAGTTACATAATTCTTTCCCATAGCTGTTGCTCTCCATGCAAAATAAGCATCGGGTAAACCTGTTATTTTTTTACTTAACTTACAGTGTGGAAACAGGCCCTTCGGCTCAACAAGTCCACACCAACCCTCTGAACAGCAACCCACCCAGACCCATTCCCGAACATTTACCCCTTCACCTAACACTACAGGCAATTTAGCACGGCCAATTCACCTAACCTGCATAAAAGCAAATTACTGCTGATGCTGGAATCTGAAACCAAAACAGAAAATGCTGGAAAATCTCAGCAGGTCTGGCAGCATCTGTATGGAGAGAAGAGAGCTGACGTTTTGAGTCTAACTGACCCTTTGTCAAAGCTCATGTCTAACACTGAGAGAGAAACGGAAAACAGTGAATGTGGACAGGGGGGGAGAGAGACAAACGAAAATCCTGTCGGAGAGAAGAGCAGTACTTCTTCAGAGTAGGCATTCCTGGGAGAGAGGGGGCAGTGGGTTAAACACTGGGTACAAGCAAATTACTGCGGATGCTGGAATCTGAAACCAAAAGAGAAAATGCTGGAAAATCTCAATCGGTCTGGCAGCATCTGTAAGGAGAGAAAAGAGCTGACGTTTCGAGTCTAACTGACCCTTTGTCAAAGCTGAGACCACCCGGAGGAAACCCATGCAGACACGAGGAAAATGTGCAAACTCCACACAGACCGCTGCCTGAGGTGGGAATTGAACCTGGGTCTCTGGTGCTGTGAGGCAGCAGTGCTAACCACTGTGCCACCCTTGCCACCTTGACACCTGATCTGTTTTAAGATATGTCCGATTGGATGTATTCTCAGAGATTTCATCACAACCATTTCACAACACCCTCTGCCATTAACCAGCTAGGCCCATTCAACAGTATTTTCTTCTTTGTAACCAAAAGGAAATTAAGAAAGTAAATAAGTTGATTTATTTGTTGTCACTTAGACTGGTATGAAGGTATGAATGGGAAGCCATGATTAAATGTTAATTGATGCATGAAAGTGGTAAATGCAATAGTGTCTGAGGTGAAGACCTAACAAGGAATGGCATGTGACCAAGTGTTCAATGACCTTGATCAAATGCATGGTGCATTAAATCCCCAGCATCTAGGTCCTTGTAATTGGCATTGGCAGCAGTGGCGCTCTGCTCCCATTGATCCCTCACTATCCGTCTCTTCTACCCAATCCTCCACTCCCCTACTTCGAGAGGAAGACAACACTGGGGCTTCTTCGCTGCCCTATAGCCTTAGTCTTAAAGCCATTCCAGTTCATTAACACCTCCTTCATCACGTCCAGCAGTGGCTGCAGATTCAATATAGAATCCCAACAGTGTGGAAGCAGGCTATTTGACCCATTGAGTCCTCACTGGTCATCCAAAGAGCATCGTACCCAAATACACCCCTATCCCAGTAATCCTGCACTTCCCATGGTCAATCCACATAGCCTGCATATCCCTGGACAATAAGGGCAATTTAGTGTGCCCAATCCACCTAAGTTGCACATCTTGGGACTATGGGATGACACCAGAGCACTTTAAGGAAACCCATGCAAAATGTATAAACTCCACACAGACAGTCGCCTAAGGCTAGAATTGAACCTGGGTTCCTAACAACCGAACCACACCTTCAAGCCGTGCTAACGTTAATTAGTGAGGCAATTAATTAAAATTAAAATGTAAATGCATGTTTTTGTCGTTGTATAGATAGATGCAGTTATGAGAACTTATTCTTAGCATGAAAAGAGGTGTAGCCAACACTGTAGTCATGATGGGACAAGATGCTAATTCTGTGGGAACCTAGTTAAAAATATAAGCTGTAAAATGGAACGAGTTTCACAGCTGGAACAAACAGTGCCAGTATTAGAAAGCTAAGCAGGCGACATAATGAGAATATGAAATGGACATTTGCAGAGCCTTTTACTGATAAGGATATGTGATAGTCAAAGATAAGTGAACCGTAAAAAACATTGTAATGATATGTGAGACTTAAAATTATAAATTAGCACACAGACTGTGCTTCATGGAAGGACTTCGGTGCACATGTAAATAACATCTGCAATAACACGTGAATAATGCCTGCAATAATATGTGAATAATACCTGCAATAACACGTGACTAACATCTGCAATAACACGTGAACAGTGTCTGCAATAACACATGAATGATATCTGCAATAACACGTGAATAACGTGCGCAATAACACGTGAATAACATCTGCAATACACAAGAATAACATCTGCAACAACACGTGAATAACATCTGCAATAACATGTGAATAACGCCTGCAATAACACGTAAATAACATCTGCAATAACACGTGAATAATGTTTGTAACAACAGGTGACTAACATCTGCAATAACACATGCATAATGTTTGCAATAACACGTGACTAACATCTGCAATAACACACGAATAACGTCTGCAATAACATGAGAATAACGTCTGCAATAACACGTGAATAATGTCTGCAATAACATGAGAATAATGTCTGCAATAACACGTGAATAATGTTTGCAATAACACGAGAATAATGTCTGCAATAACACGTGAATAACGTCTACAATAACACGTGAATAATGTCTGCAATAACACGAGAATAACATCTGCAATGACACATGAATAATGTCTGCAGTAACATGAGAATAACGTCTGCAATAACATGTGAATAATGTCTGCAATAACATGAGAATAACGTCTGCAATAACACGTGAATAATGTCTGCAATAACATGAGAATAATGTCTGCAATAACACGTGAATAATGTTTGCAATAACACGAGAATAATGTCTGCAATAACACGTGAATAACGTCTACAATAACACGTGAATAATGTCTGCAATAACACGAGAATAACATCTGCAATAACACGAGAATAACGTCTGCAGTAACTTGAGAATAACGTCTGCAGTAACATGAGAATAACGTCTGCAATAACATGTGAATAATGTCTGCAATAACACATCAATAATGTCTGCAATAATGCATGAATAATGTTTGCAATAACACGTGAGCAACATGTGCAATAATACATCAATAATGTCTGCAATAATGCATGAATAATGTTTGCAATAACACGTGAGCAACATGTGCAATAACACGTCAATAACATCTGAAATAACACATCAATAACGTCGGCAATAACACGTGAATAATGTGTGCAATAACACGAGAATAACATCTGCAATAACACGATAATAATGTCTGCAATAACACGTGAATAACGTCTGCAATAACACGCGAATAACGTCTGCAATAACACGAGAATAACGTCTGCAATAACACGTGAATAGCGTCTGCAATAACACCAGAAGAACATCTGCAAAAACACATGAATAATGTCTGCAATAATGCATGAATAATGTTTGCAATAACATGTGAGCAACATGTGCAATAACACATCAATAACATCAGCAATGACACAAGGATAATGTCTGTAATACCATGTGAATAATGTCTGCAATAACACGCGAATAATATCGCAATAACACACGAATAACGTCTGCAATAACACGAGAATAACGTCTGCAATAACACGTGAATAATGTCTGCAATAACACGAGAATAATGTCTGCAATAACACCCGAATAACATAAGCAATAACACGTGAATAACGTCTGCAATAACACGCGAATAACGTCTGCAATAACACGTGAATAACGTCTGCAATAACACGTGAATAGCGTCTGCAATAAAACGAGAATAACATCTGCAAAAACACATGAATAATGTCTGCAATAATGCATGAATAATGTTTGCAATAACATGTGAGCAACATGTGCAATAACACGTCAATAACATCAGCAATGACACAAGGATAACGTGTGTAATACCATGTGAATAATGTCTGCAATAACACGCGAATCATATCGCAATAACACGCGAATAACGTCTGCAATAACACGAGAATAACGTCTGCAATAACACGTGAATAATGTCTGCAATAACACGTGAATAACGTCTGCAATAAAACGAGAATAACGTCTGCAATAACACGTTAATAACGTCTGCAATAACACGAGAATAACGTCTGCAATAACACGTGAATAACGTCTGCAATAACACGTGAATAACGTCTGCAATAACACGTGAATAACGTCTGCAATAACATGTGAATAACGTCGCAATAACACGAGAATAGCGTCTGCAATAACACGTGAATAACGTCTGCAATAACATGTGAATAACGTCTGCAATAACACGCGAATAGCGTCTGCAATAACACGTGAATAACGTCGCAATAACACGCGAATAACATCTGCAATAACACGCGAATAACATCTGCAATATCACGAGAATAACGTCTGCAATAACTCGTGAATAACATCTGCAATAACACGCGAATAACGTCTGCAATAACACGTGAATAACGTCTGCAATAACATGTGAATAACGTCTGCAATAACACGAGAATAACGTCTGCAATAAAACGAGAATAACGTCTGCAATAACAAATGAATAACGTCTGCAATAACACGAGAATAACGTCAGCAATAAAACGAGAATAACGTCTGCAATAACACGTGAATAACATCTGCAATAACATGCGAATAACGTCTGCAATAACACGTGAATAACGTCGCAATAACACAAGAATAGCGTCTGCAATAACACGTGAATAACGTCTGCAATAACATGTGAATAACGTCTGCAATAACACGCGAATAGCGTCTGCAATAACACGTGAATAACGTCGCAATAACACGCGAATAACATCTGCAATATCACGAGAATAACGTCTGCAATAACTCGTGAATAACATCTGCAATAACACGCGAATAACGTCTGCAATAGCATGTGAATAACGTCGCAATAACACGCGAATAACGTCGCAATAACACGCGAATAACGTCGCAATAACACGTGAATAACATCTGCAATAACACGCGAATAACGTCTGCAATAACTCGTGAATAACATCTGCAATAACACGTGAATAACGTCTGCAATAACACGTGAATAACGTCTGCAATAACACGTGAATAACGTCGCAATAACACGCGAATAACGTCGCAATAACACGCGAATAACGTCGCAATAACACGTGAATAACGTCGCAATAACACGTGAATAACGTCGGCAATAACACGTGAAAAATGTCGCAATAACACGCGAATAGCGTCTGCACTAACACGTGAATAACGTCTGCAATAACATGTGAATAACGTCTGCAATAACACGTGAATAACGTCGCAATAACACGCGAATAGCGTCTGCAATAACACGTGAATAACGTCTGCAATAACATGTGAATAACGTCTGCAATAACACGTGAATAACATCGCAATAACACGCGAATAACGTCGCAATAACACGCGAATAACGTCGCAATAACACGTGAATAACATCTGCAATAACACGCGAATAACGTCTGCAATAACTCGTGAATAACATCTGCAATAACACGCGAATAACGTCTGCAATAACACGTGAATAACGTCTGCAATAACACGTGAATAACGTCGCAATAACACGCGAATAACGTCGCAATAACACGCGAATAACGTCGCAATAACACGTGAATAACGTCGCAATAACACGTGAATAACGTCTGCAATAACACGTGAATAATGTCGCAATAACACGCGAATAGCGTCTGCACTAACACGTGAATAACGTCTGCAATAACACGTGAATAATGTCGCGATAACACGCGAATAGCGTCTGCACTAACACGTGAATAACGTCTGCAATAACATGTGAATAACGTCTGCAATAACACATGAATAACGTCGCAATAACACGCGAATAGCGTCTGCAATAACACGTGAATAACGTCTGCAATAACATGTGAATAACGTCTGCAATAACACGTGCATAACGTCGCAATAACACGCGAATAGCGTCTGCAATAACACGTGAATAACGTCTGCAATAACATGTGAATGACGTCTGCAATAACACGTGAATAACATCGCAATAACACGCGAATAGCGTCTGCAATAACACGTGAATAACGTTGCAATAACACGTGAATAATGTCTGCAATAACACGTGAATAACGTCTGCAATAACACGTGAATAACGTCTGCAATAACATGTGAATAACGTCTGCAATATCACGCGAATAACGTCTGCAATAACACGTGAATAACGTTGCAATAACACGTGAATAACGTCTGCAATAACATGTGAATAACGTCTGCAATATCACGCGAATAACGTCTGCAATAACACGTGAATAACGTTGCAATAACACGTGAATAACGTTGCAATAACACGTGAATAATGTCTGCAATAACACGTGAATAACGTTGCAATAACACGTGAATAAAGTCTGCAATAACACGCGAATAACGTCTGCAATAACACGAGAATAACGTCTGCAATAACACGTGAATAACGTCGCAATAACACGCGAATAGCGTCTGCAATAACACGTGAATAACGTCTGCAATAACATGTGAATAACGTCTGCAATAACACGTGAATAACGTCGCAATAACACGCGAATAGCGTCTGCAATAACACGTGAATAACGTCTGCAATAACATGTGAATGACGTCTGCAATAACACGTGAATAACATCGCAATAACACGCGAATAGCGTCTGCAATAACACGTGAATAACGTTGCAATAACACGTGAATAATGTCTGCAATAACACGTGAATAACGTCTGCAATAACACGTGAATAACGTCTGCAATAACATGTGAATAACGTCTGCAATATCACGCGAATAACGTCTGCAATAACACGTGAATAACGTTGCAATAACACGTGAATAATGTCGCGATAACACGCGAATAGCGTCTGCACTAACACGTGAATAACGTCTGCAATAACATGTGAATAACGTCTGCAATAACACGTGAATAACGTCGCAATAACACGCGAATAGCGTCTGCAATAACACGTGAATAACGTCTGCAATAACATGTGAATAACGTCTGCAATAACACGTGAATAACGTCGCAATAACACGCGAATAGCGTCTGCAATAACACGTGAATAACGTCTGCAATAACAGGTGAATGACGTCTGCAATAACACGTGAATAACATCGCAATAACACGCGAATAGCGTCTGCAATAAAACGTGAATAACGTCTGCAATAACACGTGAATAACGTCTGCAATAACACGTGAATAACGTCGCAATAACACGCGAATAGCGTCTGCAATAACACGTGAATAACGTCTGCAATAACATGTGAATAACGTCTGCAATAACACGTGAATAACGTCGCAATAACACGCGAATAGCGTCTGCAATAACACGTGAATAACGTCTGCAATAACATGTGAATGACGTCTGCAATAACACGTGAATAACATCGCAATAACACGCGAATAGCGTCTGCAATAACACGTGAATAACGTTGCAATAACACGTGAATAATGTCTGCAATAACACGTGAATAACGTCTGCAATAACACGTGAATAACGTCTGCAATAACATGTGAATAACGTCTGCAATATCACGCGAATAACGTCTGCAATAACACGTGAATAACGTTGCAATAACACGTGAATAATGTCGCGATAACACGCGAATAGCGTCTGCACTAACACGTGAATAACGTCTGCAATAACATGTGAATAACGTCTGCAATAACACGTGAATAACGTCGCAATAACACGCGAATAGCGTCTGCAATAACACGTGAATAACGTCTGCAATAACATGTGAATAACGTCTGCAATAACACGTGAATAACGTCGCAATAACACGCGAATAGCGTCTGCAATAACACGTGAATAACGTCTGCAATAACATGTGAATGACGTCTGCAATAACACGTGAATAACATCGCAATAACACGCGAATAGCGTCTGCAATAACACGTGAATAACGTCTGCAATAACACGTGAATAACGTCTGCAATAACATGTGAATAACGTCTGCAATATCACGCGAATAACGTCTGCAATAACACGTGAATAACGTTGCAATAACACGTGAATAACGTCTGCAATAACATGTGAATAACGTCTGCAATATCACGCGAATAACGTCTGCAATAACACGTGAATAACGTTGCAATAACACGTGAATAACGTTGCAATAACACGTGAATAATGTCTGCAATAACACGTGAATAACGTTGCAATAACACGTGAATAACGTCTGCAATAACACGCGAATAACGTCTGCAATAACACGAGAATAACGTCTGCAATAACACGTGAATAACGTCGCAATAACACGCGAATAGCGTCTGCAATAACACGTGAATAACGTCTGCAATAACATGTGAATAACGTCTGCAATAACACGTGAATAACGTCGCAATAACACGCGAATAGCGTCTGCAATAACACGTGAATAACGTCTGCAATAACATGTGAATGACGTCTGCAATAACACGTGAATAACATCGCAATAACACGCGAATAGCGTCTGCAATAACACGTGAATAACGTTGCAATAACACGTGAATAATGTCTGCAATAACACGTGAATAACGTCTGCAATAACACGTGAATAACGTCTGCAATAACATGTGAATAACGTCTGCAATATCACGCGAATAACGTCTGCAATAACACGTGAATAACGTTGCAATAACACGTGAATAACGTTGCAATAACACGCGAATAACGTCTGCAATAACACGCGAATAATGTCTGCAATAACACGTGAATAACGTTGCAATAACACGTGAATAACGTCTGCAATAACACGCGAATAACATCTGCAATAACACGTGAATAATGTCTGCAATAACACGTGAATAACGTCTGCAATAACACGCGAATAACGTCTGCAATAACACGAGAATAACGTCTGCAATATCACGAGAATAACGTCTGCAATAACACGCGAATAACGTCTGCAATATCACGAGAATAATGTCTGCAATAACACGTGAATAACGTCTGCAATAACACGCGAATAACGTCTGCAATAACACGAGAATAACGTCTGCAATAACACGTGAATAACGTCTGCAATAACACGTGAATAACGTCTGCAATAACACGAGAATAACGTCTGCAATATCACGAGAATAACGTCTGCAATAACACGCGAATAACGTCTGCAATATCACGAGAATAACGTCTGCAATATCACGAGAATAACGTCTGCAATAACACGCGAATAACGTCTGCAATATCACGAGAATAACGTCTGCAATAACACGCGAATAACGTCTGCAATAACACGTGAATAACGTCTGCAATAACACGCGAATAACGTCTGCAATATCACGAGAATAACGTCTGCAATAACACGCGAATAACGTCTGCAATAGCATGTGAATAACGTCGCAATAACACGTGAATAACGTCGCAATAACACGTGAATAACGTCGCAATAACATGTGAATAACGTCGCAATAACACGCGAATAGTGTCTGCAATAGCATGTGAATAACGTCGCAATAACACGTGAATAACGTCGCAATAACATGTGAATAACGTCGCAATAACACGCGAATAGTGTCTGCAATAGCATGTGAATAACGTCGCAATAACACGTGAATAACGTCGCAATAACACGAGAATAACGTCGCAATAACACGTGAATAACGTCGCAATAACACGCGAATAACGTCTGCAATATCACGAGAATAACATCTGCAATAACTCGTGAATAACATCTGCAATAACACGCGAATAACGTCTGCAATAGCATGTGAATAACGTCGCAATAACACGTGAATAACGTCGCAATAACACGTGAATAACGTCGCAATAACACGTGAATAACGTCGCAATAACACGCGAATAGTGTCTGCAATAACACGAGAATAACGTCGCAATAACACGTGAATAACGTCGCAATAACACGTGAATAACGTCTGCAATAACACGTGAATAACGTCGCAATAACACGTGAATAGTGTCTGCAATAACACGTGAATAACGTCGAAATAACACGTGAATAACATTAATAACACGCGAATAACATCTGCAATATCACGAGAATAACGTCTGCAATAACACGCGAATAACATTTGCAATAACACGCGAATAACGTCTGCAATAACACGCGAATAACGTCTGCAATAACACGTGAATAATGTCTGCAATAACACGTGAATAACATCTGCAAAAATACATGAGTAATGTCTGCAATAATGCATGAATAATGTTTGCAATAACATGTGAGCAACATGTGCAATAACACATCAATAACATCAGCAATGACATATGGATAATGTCTGTAATACCATGTGAATAATGTCTGCAATAACACGCGAATAACATCTGCAATAACACGAGAATAATGTCTGCAATAACACAAGAATAACATCTGCAATAACACGTGAATAACATCTGCAATAACACGCGAATAACATCTGCAATAACACGTGAATAACATCTGCAATAACACGCGAATAACGTCTGCAATAACACAAGAATAACATCTGCAATATCACGAGAATAACATCTGCAATAACACGCGAATAACATCTGCAATAACACAAGAATAACATCTCCAATAACACGTGAATAACATCTGCAATAACATGCGAATAACGTCTGCAATAACACAAGAATAACATCTGCAATATCACGAGAATAACATCTGCAATAACACGCGAATAACGTCTGCAATAACACGCGAATAATGTCTGCAATAACACGAGAATAACGTCTGCAATAACACGAGAATAACATCTGCAAAAACACATGAGTAATGTCTGCAATAATGCATGAATAATGTTTGCAATAACACATGAATAACATCTGCAATAACACGCGAAAAACATCTGCAATGTCATGAGAATAATGTCTGCAATAACACGTGAATAACATCTGCAATAACACGTGAATAACGTCTGCAATACCACGCGAATAACGTCTGCAATAACACGTGAATAGCGTCTGCAATAACACGTGAATAACGTTTGCAATAACACGTGAATAACATCTGCAATAACACGTGAATAACGTCTGCAATAACACGTGAATAGCGTCTGCAATAAATCGAGAATAACATCTGCAAAAACACATGAATAATGTCTGCAATAATGCATGAATAATGTTTGCAATAACATGTGAGCAACATGTGCAATAACACGTCAATAACATCAGCAATGACACAAGGATAATGTGTGTAATACCATGTGAATAATGTCTGCAATAACACGAGAATAACATCAGCAATAACACACGAATAACGTCTGCAATAACACGAGAATAACGTCTGCAATAACACGTGAATAATGTCTGCAATAACACGAGAATAATGTCTGCAATAACACCCGAATAACATCTGCAATAACACGCGAATAACGTCTGCAATAACACGTGAATAACGTCTGCAATAACACGTGAATAGCGTCTGCAATAACACGAGAATAACGTCTGCAATAACACGTGAATAACGTCTGCAATAACACGTGAATATCGTCTGCAATAACATGCGAATAACGTCTGCAATAACACGTGAATATCGTCGCAATAACACGCGAATAGCGTCTGCAATAACATGTGAATAACGTCTGCAGTAACACGTGAATATCGTCTGCAATAACACGTGAATAACGTCGCAATAACACGCGAATAACATCTGCAATATCACGAGAATAACGTCTGCAATAACTCGTGAATAACATCTGCAATAACACGCGAATAAAGTCTGCAATAACACGTGAATAACGTCTGCAATAACATGTGAATAACGTCTGCAATAACACGCGAATAATATCGCAATAACAAGCGAATAACGTCTGCAATAAAACGAGAATAACGTCTGCAATAACACGTGAATAACGTCTGCAATAACACGAGAATAACGTCTGCAATAACACGTGAATAACGTCTGCAATAACACGTGAATAACGTCTGCAGTAACACGTGAATATCGTCTGCAATAACACGAGAATAACGTCTGCAATAACACGTGAATAACGTCTGCAATAACACGTGAATAACGTCTGCAATAACACGAGAATAACGTCTGCAATAACACGAGAATAACGTCTGCAATAACACGTGAATAACGTCTGCAATAACACGAGAATAACGTCTGCAATAACACGTGAATAACGTCTGCAATAACACGAGAATAACGTCTGCAATAACACGTGAATAACGTCTGCAATAACACGTGAATAACGTCTGCAATAACACGTGAATAACGTCTGCAATAACACGAGAATAACGTCTGCAATAACACGTGAATAACGTCTGCAATAACACGTGAATAACGTCTGCAATAACACGAGAATAACGTCTGCAATAACACGAGAATAACGTCTGCAATAACACGTGAATAACATCTGCAGTAACACGTGAATATCGTCTGCAATAACATGTGAATAACGTCTGCAATAACACGCGAATAATATCACAATAACAAGCGAATAACGTCTGCAATAAAACGAGAATAACATCTGCAATAACACGAGAATAACGTCTGCATTAAAACAAGAATAACATCTGCAATAACACGTGAATAACGTCTGCAATAACACGCGAATAACGTCTGCAATAACACAAGAATAACATCTGCAATAACACGAGAATAACGTCTGCAATAACACGTGAATAACGTCTGCAATAACATGCGAATAATGTCTGCAATAACATGAGAATAACGTCTGCAATAACACGTGAATAACGTCTGCAATAACACGCGAATAACGTCTGCAATAACACAAAAATAACATCTGCAATAACACGTGAATAACGTCTGCAATAACACGTGAATAACGTCTGCAATAACACGCGAATAATGTCTGCAATAACATGAGAATAACGTCTGCAATAACACGCGAATAATGTCTGCAATAACATGTGAATAACATCTGCAATAACACGAGAATAACATCTGCAATAACACGAGAATAACATCTGCAATAACACAAGAATAACATCTGCAATAACACGCGAATAACATCTGCAAAAATACATGAGTAATTTCTGCAATAATGCATGAATAATGTTTGCAATAACATGTGAGCAACATGTGCAATAACACATCAATAACATCAGCAATGACATATGGATAATGTCTGTAATACCATGTGAATAATGTCTGCAATAACACGCGAATAACATCTGCAATAACACGAGAATAACGTCTGCAATAACACAAGAATAACATCTGCAAAAACACGTGAATAACGTCTGCAATAACACAAGAATAACATCTGCAATAACACGTGAATAACATCTGCAAAAATACATGAGTAATTTCTGCAATAATGCATGAATAATGTTTGCAATAACATGTGAGCAACATGTGCAATAACACATCAATAACATCAGCAATGACATATGGATAATGTCTGTAATACCATGTGAATAATGTCTGCAATAACACGCGAATAACATCTGCAATAACACGAGAATAACGTCTGCAATAACACAAGAATAACATCTGCAAAAACACGTGAATAACGTCTGCAATAACACAAGAATAACATCTGCAATAACACGTGAATAACATCTGCAATAACACGCGAATAACGTCTGCAATAACACGCGAATAATGTCTGCAATAACACGAGAATAACGTCTGCAATAACACGTGAATAGCGTCTACAATAACACGTGAATAACGTCTGCAATAACACGTGAATAACATCTGCAATAACACGTGAATAACGTCTGCAATAACACGTGAATAGCGTCTGCAATAACACGAGAATAACATCTGCAAAAACACATGAATAATGTCTGCAATAACACGAGAATAATGTCTGCAATAACACGAGAATAACATCTGCAATAACATGTGAATAATGTCTGCAATAATGCATGAATAATGTTTGCAATAACATGTGAGCAACATGTGCAATAACACGTCAATAACATCAGCAATGACACAAGGATAATGTGTGTAATACCATGTGAATAATGACTGCAATAACACGAGAATAACATCTGCAATAACACACGAATAACGTCTGCAATAACACGAGAATAATGTCTGCAATAACACACGAATAACGTCTGCAATAACACGAGAATAATGTCTGCAATAACACCCGAATAACATCTGCAATAACACGCGAATAACGTCTGCAATAACACGTGAATAACGTCTGCAATAACACGTGAATAGCGTCTGCAATAACACGAGAATAACATCTGCAAAAACACATGAATAATGTCTGCAATAATGCATGAATAATGTTTGCAATAACATGTGAGCAACATGTGCAATAACACGTCAATAACATCAGCAATGATACAATGATAATGTCTGCAATACCATGTGAATAATGTCTGCAATAACAGGCGAATAATATCGCAATAACACGCGAATAACGTCTGCAATAAAACGAGAATAACGTCTGCAATAACACGTGAATAACGTCTGCAATAACACGAGAATAACGTCTGCAATAACACGTGAATAACGTCTGCAATAACACGTGAATAACGTCTGCAATAACATGCGAATAACGTCTGCAATAACACGTGAATAACGTCGCAATAACACGCGAATAGCGTCTGCAATAACATGTGAATAACGTCTGCAATAACACGTGAATAACGTCGCAATAACACGCGAATAACATCTGCAATATCACGAGAATAACGTCTGCAATAACTCGTGAATAACATCTGCAATAACACGCAAATAACGTCTGCAATAACACGTGAATAACGTCTGCAATAACATGTGAATAACGTCTGCAATAACACGTGAATAACGTCGCAATAACACGCGAATAGCGTCTGCAATAACACGTGAATAACGTCTGCAATAACATGTGAATAACGTCTGCAACAACACGTGAATATCGTCGCAATAACACGCGAATAGCGTCTGCAATAACACGTGAATAACGTCGCAATAACACGTGAATAACGTCTGCAATAACACGTGAATAACGTCTGCAATAACATGTGAATAACGTCTGCAATAACACGCGAATAACGTCTGCAATAACACGTGAATAACGTCTGCAATAACATGTGAATAACGTCTGCAATAACACGCGAATAACGTCTGCAATATCACGAGAATAACGTCTGCAATAACTCGTGAATAACATCTGCAATAACACGCGAATAGCGTCTGCAATAGCATGTGAATAACGTCGCAATAACACGTGAATAACGTCTGCAATATCACGAGAATAACGTCTGCAATAACATGTGAATAACGTCGCAATAACACGCGAATAACGTCTGCAATATCACGAGAATAACGGCTGCAATAACTCGTGAATAACATCTGCAATAACACGCGAATAACGTCTGCAATAGCATGTGAATAACGTCGCAATAACACGTGAATAATGTCGCAATAACACGCGAATAACGTCGCAATAACACGCAAATAACGTCGCAATAACACGTGAATAACGTCGCAATAACACGTGAATAACGTCGCAATAACACGCGAATAGTGTCTGCAATAACACGAGAATAACATCTGCAAAAACACATGAATAATGTCTGCAATAATGCATGAATAATGTTTGCAATAACATGTGAGCAACATGTGCAATAACACATCAATAACATCAGCAATGACACAAGGATAATGTGTGTAATACCATGTGAATAATGTCTGCAATAACACGCGAATAACATCTGCAATAACACGCGAATAACGTCTGCAATAACATGAGAATAACGTCTGCAATAACACGTGAATAACATCTGCAATAACACGTGAATAATGTCTGCAATAACACGTGAATAACATCTGCAATAACACGCGAATAACGTCTGCAATAACATGAGAATAACGTCTGCAATAACACGTGAATAACATCTGCAATAACACGTGAATAATGTCTGCAATAACACGTGAATAACATCTGCAGTAACACGTGAATAATGTCTGAAATAACACGTGAATAACGTCTGCAATAACATGTGAATAATGTTTGCAATAACACGTGAACAACGGTCTGCAGTAACACGTGAATAATGTTTGCAATAACACGTGAATAACATCTGCAATAACACGTGAATAATGGTCTGCAATAACACGTGAATAATGTCTGCAATAACACGCGAATAACGTCCGCAATAACACGTGAGTAACGTCTGCAATAACATGTGAATAATGTTTGCAATAACACGTGAACAACGTCTGCAATAACACGCGAATAACGTCCGCAATAACACGTGAATAACATCTGCAATAACACGTGAATAATGTTTGCAATAACACGTGAACAACGGTCTGCAATAACACAATAATAATGTTTGCAATAACTCGTGAATAACATCTGCAATAACACGTGAATAACATCTGCAATAACACGTGAATAATGTCTGCAATAACACGTGAATAATGTCTGCAATAACACGAGAATAACGTCTGCAATGACACGAGAATAACATCTGCAATAACACGTGAATAACATCCGCAATAACACGTGAATAATGTCTGCAATAACATGTGAATAACGTCTGCAATGACACAAGAATAACATCTGCAATAACACGTGAATAATGTCCGCAATAACACGTGAATAACGTCTGCAATAACACGAGAATAATGTCTGCAATAACACGCGAATAACGTCTGCAATAACACGTGAATAATGTCTGCAATAACACGAGAATAACGTCTGCAATGACACGAGAATAACATCTGCAATAACACGTGAATAACATCCGCAATAACACGTGAATAATGTCTGCAATAACATGTGAATAACGTCTGCAATGACACAAGAATAACATCTGCAATAACACGTGAATAATGTCTGCAATATCACGAGAATAACGTCTGCAATAACATGTGAATAACGTCGCAATAACACGCGAATAACGTCTGCAATATCACGAGAATAACGGCTGCAATAACTCGTGAATAACATCTGCAATAACACGCGAATAACGTCTGCAATAGCATGTGAATAACGTCGCAATAACACGTGAATAATGTCGCAATAACACGCGAATAACGTCGCAATAACACGCAAATAACGTCGCAATAACACGTGAATAACGTCGCAATAACACGTGAATAACGTCGCAATAACACGCGAATAGTGTCTGCAATAACACGAGAATAACATCTGCAAAAACACATGAATAATGTCTGCAATAATGCATGAATAATGTTTGCAATAACATGTGAGCAACATGTGCAATAACACATCAATAACATCAGCAATGACACAAGGATAATGTGTGTAATACCATGTGAATAATGTCTGCAATAACACGCGAATAACATCTGCAATAACACGCGAATAACGTCTGCAATAACATGAGAATAACGTCTGCAATAACACGTGAATAACATCTGCAATAACACGTGAATAATGTCTGCAATAACACGTGAATAACATCTGCAATAACACGCGAATAACGTCTGCAATAACATGAGAATAACGTCTGCAATAACACGTGAATAACATCTGCAATAACACGTGAATAATGTCTGCAATAACACGTGAATAACATCTGCAGTAACACGTGAATAATGTCTGAAATAACACGTGAATAACGTCTGCAATAACATGTGAATAATGTTTGCAATAACACGTGAACAACGGTCTGCAGTAACACGTGAATAATGTTTGCAATAACACGTGAATAACATCTGCAATAACACGTGAATAATGGTCTGCAATAACACGTGAATAATGTCTGCAATAACACGCGAATAACGTCCGCAATAACACGTGAGTAACGTCTGCAATAACATGTGAATAATGTTTGCAATAACACGTGAACAACGTCTGCAATAACACGCGAATAACGTCCGCAATAACACGTGAATAACATCTGCAATAACACGTGAATAATGTTTGCAATAACACGTGAACAACGGTCTGCAATAACACAATAATAATGTTTGCAATAACTCGTGAATAACATCTGCAATAACACGTGAATAACATCTGCAATAACACGTGAATAATGTCTGCAATAACACGTGAATAATGTCTGCAATAACACGAGAATAACGTCTGCAATGACACGAGAATAACATCTGCAATAACACGTGAATAACATCCGCAATAACACGTGAATAATGTCTGCAATAACATGTGAATAACGTCTGCAATGACACAAGAATAACATCTGCAATAACACGTGAATAATGTCCGCAATAACACGTGAATAACGTCTGCAATAACACGAGAATAATGTCTGCAATAACACGCGAATAACGTCTGCAATAACACGTGAATAACGTCTGCAATAACATGTGAATAACATCTGCAATAACACGTGAATAACATCTGCAATAACACGTGAATAACGTCCGCAATAACACGTGAATAACGTCCGCAATAACACATGAATAATGTCTGCAATAACATGTGAATAACGTCTGCAATGACACGAGAATAACATCTGCAATAACACATGAATAATGTCTGCAATAACACGTGAATAACATCTGCAATAACACGTGAATAATGTCTGCAATAACACGTGAATAACATCTGCAATAACACGTGAATAACATCTGCAATAACATGTGAATAATGTCTGCAATAACACATGAATAACATCTGCAATAACACGTGGATAACATCTGCAATAACACATGAATAATGTCTGCAATAACACGTGAATAACATCTGCAATAACATGTGAATAATGTCTGCAATAACACATGAATAACATCTGCAATAACACGTGAATAACATCTGCAATAACATGTGAATAATGTCTGCAATAACACATGAATAACATCTGCAATAACACGTGAATAACATCTGCAATAACATGTGAATAATGTCTGCAATAACACATGAATAACGTCCGCATTAACACGTGAATAATGTCTGCATTGACACGTGAATAATGTCTGTATTGACACGTGAATAATGTCTGCAATAACACGTGAATAATGTTTGCAATAACACGTGAATAACGGTCTGCAATAACACAAGAATAATGTCTGCAATAACATGTGAACAATGTCTGCAATAACATGTGAAAAACATCTGCAATAGCACATGAATAACCTCCGCAACAACACGTGAATAATGCCTGAAATAACATATGAATAACGTCTGCAATAACACGTGAATAACATCTGCAATAACACGCGAATAACGTCTGCAATAACACGTGAATAACGTCTGCAATAACACGAGAATAACGTCTGCAATAACACGTGAATAACGTCTGCAATAACACGTGAATAACGTCTGCAATAACACGAGAATAACGTCTGCAATAACACGTGAATAACGTCTGCAATAACACGTGAATAACGTCTGCAATAACACGTGAATAACGTCTGCAATAACACGTGAATAACATCTGCAATAACACGAGAATAACGTCTGCAATAGCTGCACTCAAGACATGAACTGGTTTAATTGAAAACAAAGAATTTTGGAGTCTTTATGCCAGGTCTGATGACATGTCATCTAGACTCAAGATGTCAGCTTGCTTTCCCTCCATGGATGTTGCCTGACCCGCTGTGATCTCCAGCACTTTTTGTTTTCAATATAGATTCCAGCATAGGAGATCAGGTTAATAAGATTGCAGATGACACCAAAATTGAAGGTGTAGCAGACAGTGAAGAAGGTTACCTCAGCGTAAAACAGGATCAACAGTGTGCAAGCAGGCCTTTCAGCCCATTGAGTTCTCATTGACTATCTGAAGAGCATCCCAGCTGGGTCCACCCCCATTTCCGTAACTCTGCAGTTCCCATGGTCAATCCACCTAGCGTGCATAATGGCCTGGTGTGGCAACAGCTCTGCACAGGACCATGAGAAACTGTTGTGTGCATAGCCCAGACCATCACAGAAACCAACTTTCCATCCATGGACTCTATTTACACAGCTCATTGCCATATAAGGGCTGCCAACATCATCAAAGACCCATCCCATCCTGGTAATGCTCTCCCATTACAACTGCTTCCATCAGGCAGAAGATACAAACGCTTGAACACATGTACCAAAAGATTCAGGAATAGCTTCTTCCCTGCTGTTACTAGACTGATGAATGGACTCTCTAATTTCAAGTATTGCTGATCTTGCCAATGCTGATCTTGCCGAACACATGCCTTGTGCAAGGTAACCTGCATACCTCAGTCTAAATTTTTTTTCACTCTATGATCTGCATGTCCTTGCTTATCATGATCTGCCTGTACTGCTTGTAAACTGCACTTAGGTACACGTGACAATAAATAAATCAGATAAAATCTTGATCAGTTGGGCCAATGGACCGAGGAGTGGCAGATGGAGTTTAATTTAGATCAACGTGAGGTGCTGTATTTTGGAAAGGTAAATCAGAATAGGACTTATGCACTTAATGGTAAGATCCTGGGGAGTGTTACTGAACAAAGAAACCTTCAAGTGCAGGTTTATAGCTCCTTGAAAGTGGAATCACGGGTAGATAGAATAGTGAAAAAGGTATTTGGTGTGCTTTAGTCAGTGCATTGAGTACAGGAGTTGGAGTCATGGTCATGTTGCGGCTGTACAGGACATTGGTTAGGCCACTTTTGGAATACTGCATGCAATTCTGGTCTCCCTGCTGTAGGAAGGATGTTGAGAAAGTTAAAAGGGTTCAGAAAAGCTTTACAAGGATATTACCAGGTTTGGAAGGTTTGAGCTACAGGGAGAGGATGAATATACTGGAGCTGTTTTCCCTGGAGCGTTGGAGAGTGAGGGGTGACCTTATAGAGATTTATAAAATCATGAGGATAGGGTGAATAGACAAGATCTTTTCCCTGGGGTGGGGGAGTCCAAAACTAGAGGGCGTAGGTTTAAGGTGCAAGGGGAAAGATTTAAAAGGGACCTAAGGGGCAATGTTTTCAAGCAGAGGGTAATATGAATGTGGAATAAACTGCCAGAGGATGTGGTGGAGGCTGATACAATTACAACATTTAAAAGACATCTGGATGGGTATTTGAACAGGAAGGATTTAAAGGGATATGGACCAAGTGCTGGCAAATGGGACTAGATTAGTTTAGGATATCTGGTTGACATGGATGTGTTGGACTGAAGGTCTGTTTCCATATTGTATACCTCTATGACTCTGTCAGTAGTAATTTGCTACGACATGGATGGATTTGGACCTCCACAATGTTTTGGCGCTGCGAGCAGGATCTTTGTAATTTTGGTCAGTGATACTGGACTGATGTTGACATCAATGGAATGGTGAGCGCATTTATTTCACCAACTGTTAGGGAAGGAGATCGCCATTTAAACTGAGCAGGCCATGAGCCAGTTTGAAGATCTGAAGCAGAGAAGGGGTCTATGGCTGTAGTAATTAGAGACTCTGTGGTGCCGCAATTGTGGTTCGGTTCTTCATATAAACCAGATGTGGAGGAGCCGGTGTTGGACCGGGGTGGACAGAGTTAAAAATCACACAACACCAGGTTATAGTCCAATAGGTTTATTTGGAAGCACTAGCTTTCAGACTGTTGCTTCTTCATCAGGTAACTAGTGGGGCAGGATCATAAGACACAGAATGTATAGCAAAAGATCACAATGTCATACAATTAAAACTATATATTGAACAACCCAGACTGCTGTTAAGTCTTTCATCTTTTAGAATGGGTTGCAGGTTTCGGTTCATTAATATCTAAATCCCAGAACTTCTTTTGTGTCACATTCTCGAGATAACTTCAGATTTTATAAAAAATGTGACAGCTCAACTCACACAATGTATTAAAGGTGTGAGGTTAGCGTCTGTCTGCATCCCAATCTTGAGATAGAGTTGTTCTATTTCCAAAGGAGGAATTTTATAAAATATTACATGGATTGACTGCTTGCATTGACTGCCTGCAGGTTGTGAGCTTTCTGAGCAAAAATAGAATGTATCTGCAAATTCAATTCTGCAAATGCAGATTCACCCCATAAATTCATATGTATGTAAGCGTGCATGTGAGGAAAAGAGAGAAAGTGTAAGTGTGTATGTGTGCTTGATGGAGTGTGTGCATGAGTGTGATGGGGTATAAGCCTGTGAGAGGGCATGTGCATGGGTGTGAGAGTGGGGTGTGTATGTGTGTGTCTGAGAGAGAGCGTGTATGAGAGAGATTTTGTGTAACTCACACCCCACACACACACACACCCTCTCACAAGGTTATACTCCATCATACTCATGCTCTTCTCCCTCTCTCTCTCTTTGTCTATCTCTCTCTCCTCTCTCTCTTTTCTCTCTCTATCTCTCCCTCTCTCACACACATATCCGTCAGGGCCTCTCGACACGTATAAGGGATAAACATGCAAAAGATAACCAGGCCAAAAAGGGAGTGACTTTTTCTAAACATTAGGGCAGTCGGAGTAAGAAAAACTGACTCAGCAAAAAGTACAAGGCAATTGTTCAGAGGATATTGCTTACATCACCGTTGGAATACTTCATTCAATTCTAGTTTCCCTGGTGTAGGAAGGATGTTGTGAAACTTGAAAGGGTTCAATAAAGATTTACAATGATGTTGCCAGGGTTGGAGGATTTGAGCTATAGGGAGAGGCTGAATAGGCCGGGGCTGTTTTCCCTGGAGCGACAGAGGCTGAGGGGTGACCTTATAGAGGTTTATAAAATCGTGAGAGGCATGGATAGGATAAATACACAAAGTATTTTCCCCGGGGCGGGGGAGTTCAGAACTAGAGGGCATAAGTTTACGGTGAGAGGGGAAAGATTTAAAAGGGACCTAACCGGCAACTTTTTCACACAGAGGGTGGTGCGTTTTTGGAATGAGCTGCCAGAGGAAGTGATAGAGGTCGATAGAATTACAACATTTAAAAGGCAACTGGATCGGTATATGAATAGGAAGCATTTAGAGGGATTATGGGCCAAATGCTGGCAAATGGAACTACATTAGGTTAGGATATCTGATTGGCATGAACGAGTTGGACCAAAGAGTCTGTTTTGCGCTGTACATCTCTATGATTGTAGGACTCTACAACATTTAACAATACAGCACAGGAACAGACCCTTCAACCATTTGTGTATTTATCCTATCCATGCCTGTCACGATTTTATAAACCTCTATAAGGTCACCCCTCAGCCTCTGTCGCTCCAGGGAAAACAGCCCCAGCCTGTTCAGCCTCTCCCTGTAGCTCAGATCCTCCAACCCTGGAAACATCCTTGTAAGTATTTTCTGAACCCTTTCAAGTTTCACAACATCTTTCCTACAGCAGGGAAACTAGAATTGAATGAAGTATTCCAACGGTGATGTAATCAATATCCTCTGAACAATTGCCTTGTACTTTTTGCTGAGTCAGTTTTTCTCACTTGATAGAGGTGTACAAGATGTTGAGAGGCATAGATACAGTAGATAGCCAGAGACTTTTTCCCACCATGTCTGTGCCAACCATGATGCCACAGTAAACTAATCTCATCTGCCTGTATACACATCATATCCCTTCACTCCCTGCCTGTTCACGTGTTTGTCTAAATGCCTCTTAAATGTTGTTATCGTTTCTGCTTTTCACACCTCCCCTGGCAATGTGTTCCAAGAATCTACACCTTCTTCATAAAAATGTTATCCTAGAACATCTCTTTTAAGGTCCTTAATGAATATGTTGCTTCAGTATTCACTCGTGAGAGGGACCTTGTTGTTTGTGAGGACAGCATGAAACAGGCTGATACACTCGAACAGCTTGATTTTAAGAAGCAGGATGTGCTGGAAATTTTGTAAAACATGAGGATACATAAGTCCCGTGGGCCAGACGGGATAGCCCCTCGGTTACTACAGGAAGTGAGGGAAGAGATTACTGTGCCTTTGGCGATGACCTTTGCATCCTCACTGTCCACTGGAGTAGTACCAGATGATTGAAGGGTGACAAACATTATTCTCTTGCTGAAGACAGGGAATAGAAATAATCCTGGGAATTACAGACCAATCAGTCTTACGTTGGTGGTGGGCAAATTATTGGAGAGGATTCTGAGTGAAGGATTTATGATTTTTTGGAAAAGCATAATTTGATTAGAGATAGTCAGCATGGCTTTGTGAGGGGTAGGTCATGCCTCACAAATCTTATTGAATTCTTTGGGGATGTGACAAAACACATTGATGAAGGTAGTACAGTGGATGTGGTGTACATGGATTTTAGCAAGGCGTTTGATAAGGTTCCCCTTGGTAGGCTCATTCAGAAAGTAAGGAGGCACGGGATACAGGGAAATCTGGCTGTCTGGATACAGAATTGGCTGGCCCATTAAAGACAGAGGGTGGTAGTAGATGGAAAATATTCAGCCTGGAACTTGGTGACCAGTTGTGTTCTGCAGGGATCTGTTCCGGGACCTCTACTCTTTGTGATTTTTATAGATGACTTGTATGAGGAAGTGCAAGGGTGGGTAAGTAAGTTTGACGATGACATGAAGGTTGGTGGAGTTGTGGATAGTGAGGAGGTCTGTTGTAGGTTGCAACGGGACATTGACAGGATGCAGAGCTGGGCTGATAAGTGGCAGATGGAGTTTAACCTGGAAAAGTGTGAAGTGATTCATTTTGGAAGGTCGATTACAGAGTTAAAGGTAGAAATCTTGGCAGTGTGGAGGAACAGAGAGATCTTGGGTTCCACGTCCATGGATCCCTCAAAGTTGCCACCCACGTTGATAGGGTTGTTAAGAAGGCATATGGTGTGTTGGCTTTCATCAGTAGGGGGATTGAGTTTAAGAGCCTCGAGGTTATGCTGCAGCTCTATAAAGCCCTGGTTAGACCACACTTGGGATATTGTGTTCAGTTCTGGTCGCCTCATTTTAGAAAAGGTGTGGAAGCTTAAAGAGGGTGTAGAGGAGATTTACCAGGATGCTGCCTGAACTGCAGGGCAGGTCTTATGAAGAAAGGTTGAGGGATCCTGGGCTTTTCTCATTGGAGCAAAGAAAAATGAGAGGTGACTTGATAGAGGTGTACAAGATGTTAAGAGGCATAGATACAGTAGATAGCCAGAGACTTTTTCCCAGGACAGAAATGGCTGTCATGAGGGGGCATAATTTTAGGGTGATTGAAGGAAGGTTTAGGGGAGATGTCAGAGTAAGGTTCTTTACACAGAGAGAGATCGGTGTGTGGAATGCACTGCCAGCAGTGGCAGTAGAGTCAGATACATTAGGGACATTTAAGGATCTTGAATAAGCACATGGATGATGGTAAAATGAAAGGTATGTAGGTCAGTTTGATCTTAGAGTAGAATAAAAGGACAGCACAGCATCGCGGGCTGAAGGGCCTGTACTGTGCTGTACTGTACTTTGTTCTATGTTCTAAACTTTTCCCCCTCACCTTAAACCCCTGCCTCCTAGTATATGACATTTCCTTCTTTGGAAAGAGACTCTGATTATCCACTCTATTCATCCCTCTCATAATTTTATATACTTCTATCACCCTTCAGCTTCTGAAGCTCCAACAAAAGCAATCCACATTTGTCCAGCCTCTCCTTATAGCTAATACACTCCAATCCAGGCAACATCCTGGTAAACCTCTTTTGTACCCTCTCCACCACCTCCACAACCTTCCCATAGTGTGATGCTCAGAATTGTGCATATTGCTCCAAATGTGGTGTGACCAAAGTTTTACAGAGTTGCAACATGACTCAATGCCCCACCTAATGAAGGTAAATATGCACTATGTCTTATTTAACACCTTATCCACTGTTGATGCTAGGGAGCTACAGACATGGACCCTCCGATCCTTCTATGTATCAATGCTCCTAACGGCCTGGTCATTTACAGTATACATTCCTCTTGCATCTGACCTCCCAAAATGTATCACCTCACACTTACACATAGAACACATAAAATTCCTACAGTGTGGAAGCAGGCCATTTGGCCCATCAAATCTACACCAACAAAGAGCATCCCACCCAGACCCACTCCCCTACTCTCTCACTATAACCCTACATTTCCCATGGCCAATCCACCTAACCTACACATCTTTGGACCCTGGCAGAAAACAGAAGCACCAAAAGAGGACCAACACAGACACAGGAAGAATGTGCAAACTCCACACTTGTCTGCATTAAATTCCATCCGTCATTCCTCTGCCTAACTTTTCAGCGGAATTATATCCTGCTGGTTCCTTTGATATCCTTCCTCACTGTCTACAACTCCACCAATTCTTGTATCATCTGCAAACTTATTAATCAGGCATTTTCATCCAAATCATTTGTTTATACAAAAAAAACAGAGGTCCCAGCACTGATCCTTGCAGAACATCACAGGCACAGATCTCCAGTCAAAAAAACACCCCTCCACACTATTTTCTGTCTTTTATGTCAAAGCCAATTTTGTATCTAAGTTGCCAACTCACCCTGGATTCTATGCAATTTGTTCTTTTGGACCAGCTCACTGTGGGAGACCTTGTCAAATGCTTGAGTATACTCCATGTGGACAACATCCACTGCTTCAACCTTATCAATCATCAAGTACTCAAAAAGAAATCAATCAGGTTTGCGTAATAAGACCTCCCCTGCATAAAGCCAGGCTGAGTATTCCTTAAAAGTGCATTCTTTTCCAGATGCAAGTAAATCCTGTCTCTAAGAATCTTCTCCAGTAAAATTCCTACCAGTGATGGAAGACCCATGGGCCCATAATTTCCTGGATTATCCCTATTGCTCTTCATAAACAAAGAAACCGCATGGGCTATTCCCCAGTCTCCTGAGAACTTGTCTGTGGTTAAAGAGAATATAAAGATCTTTGTCAAGGCCCATCAGTTTCCTTCCTTGTCTCCTTCAGTATCCTGGGATAGATCCCATCAGGCTCTGGAGATTTATCTGCTTGAATGTCTTTCAAGTCATTAAACACCTCTTCCTTCTTAATATCATGATGTGGAGGTGCCAGTGTTGGACTGGGGTGGACAAAGATAAAAAAAATCACACAACACCAGGTAATAGTCCAACAGGTTTATTTGGAAGTACAAGCTTTCAGAGCACTGTTCCTTCATCAGGTAGCTAGCCTTAATATCAACATACCTTAGAATGTTAACAAACCCCTCAAAAAACTTATGTCACCCAAGTCTTTCTCATTGGTGAATACCAATGCAAAATACTCATTAAGGACCTTATCCACTTTCTCTAGCTCCACAAAGAAATTCCCTCTTTTGTTCTTGAGTGGACCTACCTTTCCCTAGCTACTCTCTTGATCCTAATACAGTATATGTATAAAATGTCTTGGGACTCTCCTTAATTCTATTTCCCAAGGACCTTTCATGTTCAGGCAAAGGTTCACAAAAAGTACAAAGACAAAATGGTTGTTGGCACGGGGAAGCAGATCACTTTTTCTTTGAGATCAGGATATTGGAATTTGAAAGGAAACTGTAAAATCAATAGCTATTGGTGACTACTGCAACAAGAGGAATCAAGCTTCCTGTTCAGCAGCTGATATCAGGGGGAGGTGATGGGCTAATGGTATTATTGCTATACTGTTGCTCCAGCAACCCCATAATGTTCTGAGGACCTGGGCTCGAATCCCACCGTGGCAGACGGGAGAATTTGAATTCCACAAGAATTTTTGTATTCAATAAAAAAAATCTGGAATTGAGAGTCCATTAATGACCATGAATCCATTGTTGATTGTCAGAAAAACCTATCTGGTTCACTAATGTCCTTTAGGGAAGGAAACTGCTATGTTTACCTGGTCTGGCCTACATGTGACTCCAGACCCACAACAATGTGGTTGACTCTGAACCGCCCTCTGGGCAATTAGGAATGGGCAATAAATACTGGCCTAGCCAGATGCACCTTCATCCAGTGAATGAATTTTAAAAAAAACTCCAGTTGCCTGTGCTTTTAAGAAAAAACAATTTGTTATTTTCAGAGAGATATAGAAATAGAGGCAGGAGTAGGCCATTCGGTCACTCAAGCCAGTTAATATCATGATGGCTGATCATTGAGCTCAATACCCTAATCCCGCACTCACCCCATACCCCTTGATCCCTTCAGCCACAAGAATTATATCTGTTCTTGCAAACAGAATATTTTGGCCTCAACAAACTTCTGTGGTAGTAAATTCCACAGGCTCACCACTCTCCGGGTGAAGAGGTTTCACCTCATCTCAATCCCAACAGGTTTATCCTGATCCTTAAACTCCCCTACCATCAGGAATATCCTTTCTGTATCTAACCTGTCCACTTCTGATAAAATTTCATAGGTTTCTATGAGAGCCCCTCCCTCATTCTTCTCAACTCCAGTGAATACAATCCTCACGGTATACACTGAATATATTCAAAAGCATAACTTTTTGAATCTGAAACGTGGAGTCATTTTATTCACTGTGTTGATTTATATGCCACAATTTACAGCATATAAAAGATACTTCCTTAAACCCTTCTGGATTTTCTTGAAAGTCTTATTTAAATTTCCTAGGAGCACGTTGTAAAGGTTGATACCAGTTCCTCAGGACTGATTATTGTTTCTCGTTTTATTTTATTTAGATCTACCCAATTGACTGTTCTGTGGCACGTCTGCCATCTTTGGCATGTTATGAAAGGCCAGTAAGGATTACACAACTAAAGTTGGTGGCCGGAGATAATGTGTTAATCATTCGCAGAAGATACCAACCTCTGTTCTTCTCGTTCCTTCTTTGTTCTTAATTTCGGATTGCAGTTATCTTAACCTCATGATCTAAAAGGTATATGAATGCCCACCTTGCATGTATTATACGGGGAGGTAAAACAGACCTGGGACATCGAGACTATCTGAAATACATCCTAGAATTTAAAAGAAAAATTGGAATGAAAAGATAAGGGGTTTAAACCCCTCATTTAAGGAATTCTATGGAATGTTTGTATGTATAGTCTAGAGGCAAGGACTAGAGGCGGGTGCTGGTGTGGACTGGGTTGGAAGGACTATTGTTCTGACCTTTTTATTTCTTTATTTTTCTGATTTCTTTTTCTGCTAAGAATTGTTTTAAAATGGCGACTTGTAAACTTTTCGCTGTACACATGAGCCTAAGTCTAATTCTAAAGATTGGAGGATAATTGAATAAAACAGGGAGTGGGGGAGCTGGGGCATAGAATCATTATTCACACTCGTGTGGATGGAACGTCCAGCACTGTTTACCGTACAATCATGAAACTTAATAAACAATAAAGAAAGGAGTAATCGTGTCTGTTTGAAATTCCTCCCAGAGGGTGAGATTATAACATTGAGGTACCATGTGTATCAGCTATGGCGGGAGGTGTCCTAGCCTTCCAGGATTGATTGGAGATCTGCACGAATGAGATGTTAATCCCCAGGACATCACAGGAGCAAATCAAGACGAAAAAAAAACATTGAAGTATTAAATAATTAAGTGTTTTCTTCATTTACTTTAAGCACATTTTATTCTGATAAAGAAAAATGGCAATGACATAAATGTTGTTTAATCAGAGCTGCGACAGTTAAAGATAGGCCGTCATGTGGTGATACGTCCCTGCACGTATGTATCCCAAATTAGCAAATTTAATAAGAGTCTGTGCATCACATATAACCTCCAATCTTGCCCTCAAAGCCTAAGTCACTCAATCCAATCTGTGCTTGGATTTCCCACTTGGTGGTATTCTTGTTTGAATCTCTTTGGGCCTGCAGGTTTTGTAAAAGACAATTCTCAGAATTGTTACATCAGTGATAAATCCATTCAAGATCACAATACTGATATTTGTTGGTATTGGTAACTATTGAGGTTTATACAATTTTAGTTTGGTTTCACCTTTGTACATGATTGTCGGTGAATCTCTTCTTTCCAGGTTGAGTCAGAGGTTTACTCCTATAATGGATAACAAGCCACATTACCAATTTGGAAAGACTGCTCAGAGATTCTGGTCACTTTCATAATTGCAAGTAATTTGTCAGAATCATGGAGGTACATAGGGAGGGATTTCAGCATTGTGTAGGAAGCAGTTTCCACAATTTCACCAGAGAGATAATCCAGTAAAATACCAGTCATATTTGAAAATGAACATATTGGTCTTACTGCACATTAGTTTATCTAATGACCCCACAAATTCTCTTGTGGCTCCACCACACTCCCAGACAGTGCATTCCCTACTAACCACTCACTGAGCCAAAACCTCTCCAAGACAAGTTGATCGACTATGTCTCATTCATCTGTTTTTCCATCTGGGGTTAAAAATTTGACAAACTCAGCAGAGTTTCTCTCCTCCCCTTCCAGAAATGTTTTTGAGATTTCCACTTCTTTATACCTTGATGTGTCCCATCGCCTTCTTTATTTTGCCAAGATCTCCTTCCATTTATTCCCTTCATTCAAATTTCTGCACCTCTCTATTTCTCTTCTTCCTGCTCTTTGCCTCTGGGATTCATTGGTCTGCTCTGTGCTTCACTCAGAAGTACAAATGATGGTCGTGGGTCCCTCAAACCTCTACCATTCAATAGGATCATGACTGATTTGATTGACTGATCATGACTCCACATTCCTGCCAATCTCTGACAATCTTTTCCTTCCTTGTTAGTCAGGAATCTATCTACATTTGCCTTAAAAATATTCAATGACCCTACCTCTTCCACTCTGAGGAATAGAGTTCGAATGTCTCACAATCGACAACTGACCTGTGATCCTCCGAGAGAGGCAAAAAAACCCATTGTCTTTAATGGGTGATTTCTTAAACCGTGTCCTCTAACTCTCATCTCTGTACAAGGGGAAACATCCATTCAGTTCCCTGCGGATATTACGTTTCAGTGAGATCACCTTTTATTATTCTAAGTTTCAAAGGACACAGGTTCAATCCAATAAGCCAAACCACTCCATTATCCTCATGGAGTATCCCTGTAATTGCCAAGTTAGGTAACATCTCCCTCTCCACCTCCTCTCCACACATACTCTTCACTTCCACATTTCACCATCTAATGCTTCACTTGACTTTCCAGATTATTTAATTCCAGATATTTTCCTAGCCCTGATATTGGTTTTGTTCAATGTCTCCTGTAGAATTGTGATTTCCCCACAATGATATATGCTTGTGGGTGAGTGATCTATGTGGTTGTGCATGAGTGTGTGTGTGGAACTATGTGTGTGTGCTGCAAACTTCTGTATGTATGAATGTGATTCTACGTATGTGTGTGCATTTCTGTATGTATACAGTTCTATGTTTGTGCAACACCATGTGTGAAAGTCTGTGTGTACGCATCAGTCCATATGTTTGTGTGTGTTTGTGTCTGTGTGAGGCCGTATCAATGTGAGTTTGTGAATGAGTGTGAGTCTGTGTGTGTACTTGTTAGTCCATGTGTATGAGGCCATATGTATGTGAATCTGTGTTGTGTGCAGGTGTGTGATTTGAGTTTGTACGTATGTGTGTGATTAGAATCTGTATATGTGTGTGTGAATTAAGTCTATCTGTGTGGGTGTGGGTGTGGGCGTGTGTGAGGATGTGTGTGAGGGTTGAGTCTGTGTCTGTGTCTGTGTGTGAATTGAGGGGTGTGTGTTTGAGAGAGAGAGTTGTGTCTGTGTGTGCGATGTATGTGTGACAGTTGAGTGTGTGTGTGAGTTGAGACTGTGTATATGTACATGTGAGAGTTGAGTCTGTGTGTGTGTCTATGTGTGGCATATTGCACTCCATCATGGAGCTGAGAGGAAATAAATGACACAGCTGAGTGTAGGAATGTGGAGACTTACTCCTGACTGCTTTCTGCATGTTGTGTGCCTGGATTCTTGACGTTCACTGAAGACAGAGCTGAAAATGTGTTGCTGGAAAAGCGCAGCAGGTCAGGCAGCATCCAGGGAACAGGAGAATCGACGTTTCAGGCATAAGCCCTTCTTCAGGAATGAGGAAAGTTTGTCCAGCAGGCTAAGATAAAAGGTAGGGAGGAGGGACTTGGGGGAGGGGCGTCGGAAATGTGATAGGTGGAAAGAGGTCAAGGTGAGGGTGATAGGTCAGACTGGGGTGGGGGCGGAGAGGTCGGGAAGAAGATTGCAGGTTAGGAAGGCGGTGCTGAATTCGATGGATTTGACTGAGACAAGGTGGGGGGAGGGGAAATGAGGAAACTGGTGAAATCCGAGTTCATCCCTTGTGGTTGGAGGGTTCCTAGGCGGAAGATGAGGCGCTCTTCCTCCAACCGTCGTTTTGTTGTGGTCTGGCGATGGAGGAGTCCAAAGACCTGCATATCCTTGGTGGAGTGGGAGGGGGAATTGAAATGTTGAGCCACAGGGTGGTTGGGTTGGTTGGTCCGGGTGTCCCAGAGGTGTTCTCTGAAACGCTCCGCAAGTAGCCGGCCTGTCTCTCCAATATAGAGGGGGCATCGGGTGCAGAGGATGCAATAGATGATGTGTGTGGAGGTGCAGGTGAATCTGTGGCGGATATGGAAGTTTCCTTTGGGGCCTTGGAGGGAGGTGAGGGGGGAGGTGTGGGCGCAAGTCTTGCACCTCCTGAGGTTGCAGGGGAAGGTGTCGGGAGTGGAGGTTGGGTTGGTGGGGGGTGTGGACCTGACGAGGGAGTCACGGAGGGAGGGGCTTATGCCCGAAACATCGATTCTCCTGTTCCCTGGATGCTGCCTGACCTGCTGCGCTTTTCCAGCAACACATTTTCAGCTCTGATCTCCAGCATCTGCAGACCTCACTTTCTCCTCAAAGAGTTCACTGAAGACACCCAACCAAGCTTGCAGTTTTATAAAGGGGTGGTGTAAAACTCCCATATCCATTCTTTCTTTATTGCTCCCTCTGGAAATGTTGGTATTTCATTGCACAGAGATTGGTAGAATATCAGAAGATTATTTGACCACTGAGAGGCCTGTTTCTACAGCTCTAAGATTGAGTACAGCTAAAAAAATCACTAAGTGAACAAAGGCTGATACTCTGTAGACTTGTCACTGTAACCAAGAAGCAATTTGGCTCTTTCCAATTGACAAAGAATAGTACAGCACAGGAACAGGCCCTTTGGCCCGTCAAGCCTGTGCTGACACATGATGTCTTTCTAAATCTTTAGCCTCTATGCAGCCCATATGCCTCTATTCCCTGATTATTCATATATCTGTCAAAATGCCTCTTAAACATTGCTATTGTATCTGCTTCTACCACCTTCTCTGGCAACATATTCTAAGCACTTACTCTGGATAAAAAAGTGCCTCTCATATCTCAATTAACCTTCACCCCTTTTACCTTAAACTTAAGTTCCCCAATAAATTGACAATTACCTCTGGAAAAGACTTCAACTATCCCCGTGTCTCATCATTTTGTAGTCCTCTGCTAGCTTACCCTTCATCCTTCAAAGTTCAAGTGAAAACAAACCACGTTTGCCCAATCTCTCACAGCTAATACCCTCCAAACCAGGCAACATCCTGATAAACCATTTCTGTGCCCACTTGAGAGTCTCCACATCCTTCTGGTAGTATGGCGATTAGAACTGTACACAATGTTACAAACGTAGCCTAACTAAAATTCGATGCAGCTGCAACATGACCTGACACTTCTTATACTCTATCCCCTCACAGATGAAGGTAAGCATACCATGTGCCTTCTTGACCATCTCATTCACTTGTGTGCCACTTTCAGAGAACTGTGGACCTGGAGGGCTACATCCCTCTGCATGTTGGTGCTACTAAGGTATCTGTTATTCACTGTATTCATCCCACATGCATTAGACCTTGCATTCGTCCAGATTAAATTCCATCTGCCTTTTCTTCTTCCAAATTTCTAGCCTGTGTATATCGTCTTGTGAGGATGCTGCTCATTTATGCTGTCCTTGACTTTTTTCAGAGAGGTCATAAAAGCAGCGATTCCGAAAAGTCTGGCTTGGAAGGGTTTTAGGACCAAATGGTTATAGCTAACAGATACTGCCTCAGGCAGAGATTTATGTTGTACAATGAAAGAGGAGTGGCCAGTTCTCAGGCTTTTCGCTGATTTGGTTTGGTTGGCAAGCAGTAGTGTTAAGAAACTGCTGATCCAAGAAACAGCTACATGGAAGAGGGTGTTCCATGCTGCCATCTCTCTCTCTCTCTCTCTCTCTCCTGTAAGACCCTGTGTTTGATTTTACTTTTTGTGCCAAGGGGTGTTTATAGGGATTGTTGCAAGTATTTGGAACAGCATCATTAAGTTCGTAAAATCTGTTGGGTTTTCAGGTAGGTTAAGTTATTTGGTATTCTGCTCTCTTTTGTTTGTGTTTCATTCGGTAACCTTATAAATAAATTCTGTTTTTTTTTAGATTAGATTACAGTGTGGAAACAGGCCCTTCGGCCCAACAAGTCCACACCGACCCGCCGAAGCGAAACCCACCCATACCCCTACATTTACCCCTTACCTAACACTACGGGCAATTTAGTATCGCCAATTCACCTGACCCTGCACCTCTTTGTGATGTGGGAGGAAACCGGAGCACCCGGAGGAAACCCACGCAGACACGGGGAGAACGTGCAAACTCCACACAGTCAGTCGCCTGAGGCGGGAATTGAACCCGGGTCTCTGGCGCTGTGAGGCAGCAGTGCTAACCACTGTGCCACCGTGCCGCCCTTGTTTAAAACTAAGTGGTTTGACCAGCGGCATCTCTCCTGGAATATCCGTGTTACACCTGCTTACAATAACTAGCAAAGTTAGGGTCTGGGTTATTTTCCTGCAATATTTTAAGGGGGTCTGGCCTGATCCATAACTGACTGGGGGTTCTTTGAGGGATTTGTTCTATAGTTCCAATTTGGAGTTGGGGTTTACAAAGTTCAAATTTACACAACACCAGGTTATAGTCCAACGGGTCTATTTGGAAGCACTAGCTTTCGGAGCGCTGCTCTTTTATTAGGTGGTTGTGGAGTATAAGATCATAAGACCCCACAACCACCTGGTGAAGGAGCAGGGCTCGGAAAGCTAGTGCTTCCAAATAAACCTGTTGGACTATAACTCGGTGCTGCGTGATTTTAAACTTTGTACACCCCAGTGCAATGCCGGCATCTCCAAATCAGGATTAGGGTTGTTAGACTCGAAGACAGCGAGTGGTAGGTGTTAGTGACTTTTGTTCTGCGTGTTGATAATAGTTAGTTTAAACAGTGCTTGGGATAGCAATGACTCTTTCAGTCACCAAAAGTTTTCTGGGGGTGGAAGAAGTGATGTTGGGGGTTTTGCAAAAGGTGATTAATGCCCCGCTGCTGGAATTAGCAGACAAGCTGGAGTTGGAGCTGCCTCCTTCCATGAGGAAAAGAGAGATAATTACAGCAATAGCTCAGCACTTAGACTTGCTGGAAACACCATCAGAACCTTTAGAGATGGCTTAAAATTCAATTGAAAATGAAGCAACTTGAGTTAGAGGCAAAAGACAAGCAAAGGGTGACAGAAAGGAAACAGTTTGAATTACGATTAGGAGTAGAGGGAACAGAAAAAGAACAAATCACATTAACAGAACAAAAAGAAAAAGAGAGAGAAAGAGGGAGAAAAGGAGAGAGAGGAAAGGAAGAAAAAGGGGGAGTTTGAACTTCAGAAATCGGCACTAAGACAGAAAAGTCAGCTTCAAAGAATGGAGATGATGCCTGAAGGTAAGCTTAGTGAGTAAGCCAAAGGTCTGGAGGGGATCTGTTTAAATATATTCAAGCTTTCTCTAAATTTGATGAGAAGGATGTGGAAGCCGTTTCCATCTCATTTGAAAAGGTGGCAAAACAAATGTGGTGGCCAGGGACCATGCGGATTTTATTGATCCAAACAACACTTGTAGGTAGAGCTAATGAGGTACTTGCATCACTATCAGAGGAGGTATCTGGGGTGTATGAGGAGGTGAAGAAAGCCATCTTAAGTGCATATGAGCTTGTGCAGAAAGCCTACAGATGATGTTTCAGGAATCTAAGGAGGGACCCTGGTCAAACCTACACTGAGTTTGAAAGGATCAAACAGAGTAATTTTGACAGGTGGATAAGGACATTAAAAATAGAGCAAACCTATGACGCTCTTAGGGAGACGATTATTTTGGAGAAGTTCAAAAGTTCTCTTCCTGAAGCAATGCAAACTCATGTGGAAGAGCAGAGAGTAAAGATGTCAAGATTAGCAGCTAAAATGGCTGATGATTATGAGTTGGTCCATAAAGCAAAATTTGACTTCCAAAATCAATTTAATCCGTGAGGAATAGAACTTGGGGAAAAGAGAAGTCCTTATGTGGAAAGGGAAAGGTCGATCTCAGTGAAGATCATAAGGATGAATTACCACTGGGTAAAAAGGAAACCCTTGAAGAGAGAGGAGAAGTTAAAAGGCTCCAGTGTTTTCACTGCAATAAAGTAGGCCACATGAAATCACAGTGTCGGTGGGTTAGGAAAAGCACTGGGAAGACGGAAGCAGGAAAATAGGATAAGCCAGTGAATTTTGTTGGAGTGGGAATGGAAAGCACCATGCAGGCTGGAAAGTTGCACCAGAATGTACAACCTGGTTGGAGGTTGACTAAGGACAAAATGCCAGATCTTCTTAAACCATATATTTACAGAGGTAAAGTTTATTTTCATAGGCCAACAGTAGCAGGTAAAGAGGTTACAATATTAAGAGACATTGAAAGGTGAGGAGATATGTACTTCTGAAGGACTATTGCCAGAAAAAGTACAAGTAACAGGAGTTCATGGCGAGACAAGAAGTGCTCAATTATGTAAAGTGAGATTAGAGCGTCCAGAGAAGAGTGGAGAAGTCATGCTAGGAGTACTGAACAAACTCATATTTCCAGAAATACAATTTGCCCTTGCTAACAATATAGCTGATTCACTGGTGGGAGTGCTACCTACTGTGGTTGAAAATCTATGGCAGGGCACATATCCTGGGATTTTTCCTGTCTGTGTGGTAACGAAGTTACAAAGTCAAAGAGAGATCAAAGAGTATAGATAAGAAAGTTGAAGTGGGATTAGCAGAGACCCTGTTTGATCAGATGGCTGATCCAAATCAGGAGCAGATTGATGACAAAGCAGACATCTTTTGCTCAGGTAAATTAACTGAGTTACAGCAGAAAGATGAAAATTTAAAGCAATTGTATCAAAAGACATACACAGAAAAAGAATCTGAAAGTATCCCTGAATGTTACTATCTTAAAGCTTATGTCTTGATAAGGAAATGGAGACCATCGCATATTCAGGCGGATGGGAAATGTACAAAAGTTCATCAAGTTGAATTGTCAGCGGGTTATAGAAAGGAGGGTATTGCGAGTAGTGCATGAGCTACCACTAGGGGGTCGTTTAGGGGTAAGAAAAACTCAAGCTAAAATACAAAGACATTTTTATTGGCCTGGCCTGCACAAGGATGTGGTTGAATTACACCAGACGTATCATACATGTCAGGTAATTAGAAAAACACAGGCAGTAATAAAACCTGCACCTTTAATACCGATTCCTGCATTTGAGGAACCTTTTGCAAGAGTCTTAGTTGATTGCGGAGGATCCTACCTCAACCAAAAAGCGGGAATCAGCATTTGTTAACAATATTGGATGTATCCATTAGATTTTCACAGATTGTTTCATTATGGAATATAACAGCTAAAAGGATTGTAGGAGAGTTACCCACATTTTTCACTAGAAACGGACTGCCCACAGAGATACAATCAGATCAAAGGTCAAATTTCACATCAAAATTATTCAAGGAAATTATGGATAATTTAGGAATAAAACAATTCAAATCTACTGTGTGCCATCCAGAATCACAGGGAGCGCTGGAAAGGTGGCATCAGACATTAACAACCATGTTGGGGGCTTGCAGTCAAGACTATCCAGATGATTGGGATAAGAGAATTTTGTTTGTACATTTTGCGATCAAGAGATGCACCAAATGAATCGACCAAATTCAGTCCATTTGAATTGGTTTTTGGGCATGAAATGAGAGGACTGCTAACACTTATTAAGGAGAAATAGGGAAGTCAGAATTCAGAGACCACATAGTTGGCTTGTAAGTCAAATTTTAGAGAATGATTAAATAGAACACAGATCATAGAACATGGTACATTACAGTGCAGTACAGGCCCTTCGGCTCTTGATGTTGCACTGACCTGTGGAACCAACATGAACCCTATCTAACCAACACTATTCCATTTTCATCCATATGTTTACCCAATGACCATTTAAATGCCCTTAAAGTTGGCAAGTCTACTGCTGTTTCAGGCAGGGCGTTTCACGCCCATACTACTCTCTGAGTAAAGAAACTACCTTTGACATCTGTCCTATATCTATCACCCCTCAATTTAAAGCTATGTCCCCTCGTGCTAGCCATCATCTTCTGAGCAAAACGGCTCCCACTATCCGCCCTATCCAACCCTCTGATTATCTTATGTTTCTCAATTAAGTCACCTCTCAACCTTCTTCTCTCTAACAAAAACAGCCTCAAGTCCCTCGCCTTTCCTCATAAGACCTTCCCTCCATACCAGGCAACATTCTAGTAAATCTCCTCTGAACCCTTTCCAAAGTTTTCACATTGTCATGTAAGGCGATGACCAGAATTGCACGCAATACTCCAAGTGCGGCCGCACCAGAGTTGTGTACAGCTGCAACATGTCCTCATGGCTCCGAAACTCAGTCCCTCTACCAATCAAAGCAAACACACTGTATGCCTTCTTAACAACCCTAGCAACCTGAGTGGAGATCTATTACATGGACACCAAGATCTCTCTGCTCATCTACGCTACCAAGAATTTTACCATTATCCCATTACCCTTTATTTCTGTTGCTCCTTCCAAAGTGAATCACCTCACACTTTTTCGTATTAAACTCCATTTACCACCTCTCAGCTCTGCAGCTTGTCTACGCCCCTCTGTAACCTGCAACATCCTTCCGCACTATCCAAACTCAACTGACATTAGTGTCATCCACAAATTTACTAGCCCATCCTTCTACGCCCTCATCCAGGTCATTTATGAAAATGACAAACAGCAGTGGCCCCAAAACAGATCCTTGCAGTTCCCCACTCGTAACTGAACTACAGGATGAACATTTCCCATCAATCACCACTCTCTGTCTTCTCTCAGCTAGCCAATTTCTGATCCAAACCATGAAATCACCCTCAATCCCATGCCTCCGCTAGAGTGGGGTAGTTGGCTGGACAGCATTTAAAAAGTATCGCAGCATAAAGCATTAAACAGAAAGCAGACAAGAAATCAAACACTTGCAATTTTGCTGTCGGGGATAAATGTTACTTCCAGTGGTAAGTGAACCTTATCAAGTTTAGTGAACCTTATCAAGTTGAAAGGAAATTGAGTGAGGTGAACTATTTAATAAGGACTCTAGACAAAAGGAAATCTCACAGATTGTGTCATGTGAATCTGCTCAAAAGGTATTTTGACAGGGAAGGAAACCAAGAGGAGAAGGTGTTAATGATTACAGCACAGAGGGAAGAACCAGGTTCAGAGGATTCTGAATTGGACATTCCTCAAATTAAATTGGACCATGAGGAAGTTGTCAAAAATTAGGATAAATTATTGACTTACCTTCCAGAGGAAAATCAAAATGACCTGAAAGAGTTATTACTATCACATGGATACTAAGCTGGGAAGTACTAACCTAATTATGCATAATGTAGATATAGGAATTGCTATTCTGATTAAGCAACATCCTTATAGGCATAACCCTCTAAAGTTGGTACAGGTTCAAAAAGAGATTAAATGCATCCTCCAAGATGACATAATCAAAGTATGTTACAGTGACTGGAGCTCACTCATAGTATTGGCGCCAAAACCAGATGGTAGCCAACGGTTATGCATGGCCTATTGCAAAGTCAATGCAGTTACAAAGATTCTATGTTTGGAAGACTGTGTTAAAAAGGTGGAACAAATAACCTATATTTCTAAGTTGGACTTGCTCAGAGGATACTGGCAGGTATCTTTGTCAGAAAGAGCAAAGACAATTTTGGCTTTCGTAACTCAAAATGGACTGTACCAGTTTGAAGACATGCCGTTTGGCATGAAAAATGCACCAGCCACATTTCAGTGACTGACTAATAACATAATTGCTGGACTACCCAACTGTGTCACTTTATAGATGATCTGGTAATTTTTAGTCACACATGGAAGGAACATTGGAACATTTATTAGACTTGTTTGATTGATTTTGGAAGGCAGGTTGGGTGATAAACCCCGGCTAAAAGTGAATTTGCCAAAGCCCAAGTCACCTTCCTGGGCCATGTTATTGGACATGGACAAATGGCCCCACGGAATGCAAAAACAAAGGTAACTGGGGAGTTTCCCACATCATTGATTAAAAATGAGCAGTACTTTGGTTCCTGGGATTGAATAGATTTTATTAAGAATTCGTCCAAATTTTAGCAGCGTGGCTGTTCCACTTACTGAATTGCTAAAGAAAGGCAAGAAGTTTCATTGGACAACAGACTTTTAGAAGGCATTTGACAGCTTGAAAGCTGTGTAAACCACTGCCCCTGTATTAGCCACAACTAATTACACAAAGCCATACAAGGTGGCTATCGATGCAGGTGATGTGGGTGTGTTGGTACTGTGCTCTTGCAGGAAGATGACAGGAGGATAGGAAGGCCTATTGGTATTTCTCCAGCAAATTGAAGACTCATCAGCAGAAATATTCAGCAGTTGAGAAGGAGACTTTGAACTTGGTGTTGGTGCTACAACATTTCAATGCTTATGTTACCAGTAACATGTCTGAGAAAATGATACACACTGATCAAAACCACACTGACCATAACCCATTGATGTTTGTGGAGAAATTCAAGTTTAGATTAGATTAGATTAGATTAGATTACATTACAGTGTGGAAACAGGCCCTTCAGCCCAACAAGTCCACACCGACCCGCCAAAGCGCAACCCACCCAGACCCCTACATCCACCTAGCCTTACCGAACACTACGGGCAATTTAGTATGGCCAATTCACCTGACCTGCACATCTTTGGACTGTGGGAGGAAACCGGAGCACCCGGAGGAAACCCACGCAGACACGGGGAGAATGTGCAAACTCCACACAGTCAGTCGCCTGAGGTGGGAATTGAACCCTTGTCTCTGGCGCTGTGAGGCAGCAGTGCTAACCACTGGGCCACCGTGCCGCCCACGGTGGAGCTTCTTGTTACAGCCATTCACTTTGGCAATTGTGCAGGTGGCAGGACGAGAAAACGTGACTGCCGACGCATTGTCGAGACTTCAATGAGGAATGGAGGCATTTGGTGGCAGGAGTAAAACAGACTGAAAGAGTGTAGTAGTGCATGTTTAGATGATTGTTGTCAAGGTGATGTATATATGTGTTGTAGTGTACTAAAAATTAAGGATGAGGAGGTTTTGAAATGAAGCCATCTTTGGCTATTGATGGTTCATTTCTTTAACGGGGAAGATGTGATGATGCTGCTCCTTTGACAATGTTATACTGTCCTTGGCTTTCTTTTCAGTGAGATTCTAAAAAGTCTGCCTTGGATGGGTTTTAGTCAAGAGTGTGGTGCTAGAAAAGCACAGTAGGTCAGGCAGCAGCCGATAAGCAGGAAAATCGACGTTTCTGGCATAGGCCCTTCATCAGGAAAATCCTCTTGGATGGGTTTTAGGGCAAATTTGATTATTGCTAATTGCTTCAGACAATACACTTTTGAAAAAAAAGCACTTGCACAATGAAAAGAGAGTGGCCAGTTCTCAGCTTTTCTCTGATTTGGTTTGGTTGGCAAGCAGTAATGCTTCGAAGTTGCTGATCAAAGAAACAGCTATATGGAAGAGGATGTTCCATGCTGCCACTTCTCTCTCTCTCTCTCCTGTAAGACCCTGTGTTTGATTTTACCTTTTGTGCCAAGAGGTGTTTATAGGGATTGTTGCAAGTATTTGTAACAGCATCATTAAGTCAGTAAAATCTGCTGGGGTTTTGGATAGGTTAAGTTATTCTGTATCTTGTTCTCTTTTGTTTGTGTTTCATTCAGTAACCTTATAAATAAATGCGATGTTGTTTAAAACCAAGTGGTTTAACCAGCAGCATCTCTCCTGGAATATCCGTGTTACAACTGCTTACAATAACTAGCAAAGTTAGGGTCTGGGCAACTTCTTGCAATGTTTTGAGTGGGTCTGCTCTGGTCCACAAAACTCTGGCAAACCTCCTCACTATCTGCAGTTCCTCCAATCATCGTGTAATTTGCAAACTTACTAGTCAGACCACCTACATTTTTTGCCAACTTATTTAATATATATTACAAAAGACTGGGGTGCCAGTATTGATTCCTGCAGACCACCACTAGTCACAGATCTCTAGTCAGAACACACCCTTCCCACCACAATACCTGTTTTCTATGACCAAGACAATTCTGTAGCCATCTTACCAGTTCATTGCAGATCCCATGAGACTTCACTTTCTGTACCAGCCTGACATGAGGGATCTTGGCAAAGGCCTCGCTAAAGTCCATGTAAGCAAAATCCACTTCATCAATTATCTTGGTCAATTCTCCAAAAAAACTCAATCAAGCTTACGTTCCACTTCAAATTGTTTTAAGAACTACTTTAAAAGCATTGAGCCACAATGCGTCCAAAATGGCGTCCCGAATCAGGAGATGATACAAATTGATATTGACTCTTTCAGCTGAGGTGATCTAAACTGCCCACTTAGAGTTTTCCCCTGCCCAGTTGAATATGTCTAGAATCAATAAACTGATGCATGAGATTCAGTCAAACAGTAGCGTGTTTTATGTCTTTATTCAAATGAGAAAATATGGTGATTGTGTCTTCTGCCTTCGTGAAGCATCTCCATTGGGATCACCTGGAACTTGTTAGTTAAGCCTACGAGGTAAACAAGAGAGGTTTAATTTAGCATTGAAGGGTTAGATGTGGTTCAGTGGGTGGCACTCTTGTTTTCTGTATCACAGGTTTATGCTTTCAGGGCTCATTCCAGAGATGAGCATGCATTCTGGACTGACACTTGTGCAATATAACTGAGGGAGAGCTGCATTGACCTGTTGCCACCATTTTGAGCAGAAGGTTAAGATTTCTTTCTGGCGTCCTCAGTCAAAATGGAGCCCAGGTCTAGCTATGGTTGTATTGAAGGCTGCAGACAAATACCAGTTCTTATTTATTGATAAGATCTTAGGGAGTCTTTACAGGGTGGATGTAGAGAGTATGTTTCCTCTTTTGGATAAATCTAACACCAGGGTCACACTTTCAAAATAAGGCCTTGCAAAGACAGAGATAAGGAGAATTATTTTCTCAAAGTTGGTCATGCATCTTTGGAACTCTCTCAAAACAGAGTCTGTGATTGTTTTTGGACCAGGCAGAGAGGGATAGATTCTTCATAAAGAAGGGGGTGGGAAGTTGTCTGCAGTACGTGGGAATATGAAGTAATAAGATCAACCATGATCTTATTGAAAGGAAGAGCTGGATTGATGAGCTGAGTGGCCTACTCCTGTCTCAAATTTATATATTTCTGATGTTCTTATCTGGTCATTTAATTCATTGTTTTTGGATGCTTTGACAACTTCATACATAAGTCAATGCTGGAGACCAGCTAATTGATCAAGGTCAGTTGAGGTCAGTACACTCACTGTGGGAGAAGGCTATGATTCTTGGACTTCAATGGCTAGCTCAGCAAGGACATTTAACATGAGTAACACATTTCTGAGAAGATTTGTAGCTCATGTTGGTGATAAGTGACTCTCACTGATGATGTTGTCTAGTATGGTGATGAAGCATCTGAAAACCAACCTTCAAGCTCAGTGAGCTAACTTACATACTTACGAGTAACTCAACATGAATGATCAATATGTTTTTAGAATGCAATTGGGTGGTGTAGTAGCTCAGTGATTAGCACTGTTACCTCACAGCACCAGTGACTGTCTGTATGGAGTTAACACATTCTCCCCGTGTCTGCATGGGTTTCCTTTAGGTGCTATGTTTCCTCCCACAGTCCAAAGATGTACAGGTTAGGTGGATTGGCCATGAGAAATGCAAGGTTACAGGGATGGATCTGGGAGGAATGCTCTTCATAATGTGGACTAGATGGGTCAATTGGCCCGCTTTCAAACTGTAGGGATTCTATGATTCCAAGGATACGAGGTGGTATGCTATCTATCACTTGAACTGACATAGGATATAATTGTCATAACAGTTTGATGTAATTGAAAGACCTTTTAGGCCCAAGCCAGGGGTAGTTAAGAATTAACCAATTTTTTGAGAGACTGGAATCAGACAGGACATCAGGTTGTCTTCATGTAATAAACCAAGCTGCATTTTCCAGGTAATCTGACATCTTCACACTCATGAATACAGACACTGAATCTGTTCACCTTCCCAAAACACAATGGGATTTGAACTCAAGTTCTCTGGATTATTACAAAAACCTTTTGCAACAGAATCACTAAATTACCAAGTGCTTTTAATCACAGATCTAGCTTAGAAAAACATGGAGAAAATTCATACAGACCCTGAGTAAATGTGTACGAAATAGAAAGGAATAACACAAGGTAAAATAATGGAAGTAAATTCTACAGCTGGATACAGGCAAGGGAAGTCTGTCAATTTGCTGAAAAGCCAGCAAAGCCTGCTGTATACAACTTGTCCTCCATTTATCCCATTAAGTCCTGGATCATTCTGATCAATTGATACTGCAGCCTCCAAAGCCAGGTTCTATTTCCTGAGCTGCAGTGCTCAGAAATCAATGCAGGTATTCCAGGTGGATTTAATGGAAGATCCAGATAAGTCAAGCATAACTCTAACCTCTTAAATATGCCAGCTGATTGGGCAATTGTGATACAGTGGTAATGTCCATACCTCTGGACCAGGAGACCCAGGTTCAGTCCACCTGCTCCTGTGGTATGAAATACCACCCCCACCATCTTTTAAATGGCCATTGAAGTCAATCCACTAAAAAAACCCAAGTTCCAGCTGCTATCTTACTTCCAATAGCCTGATGAGGGAGCTGTTCTAGGAATGCTGGCCCTGCAGTTATTGGCCATACAGATGTCAAAGATGGTAGCCATGCCACAGAACAATCAAGTGGGTGATGGGTAGCGTTGCAAGATCTAAATAAAATAAAATGAAAACGATTCATCAGTCCTGAGGAATAGGCATTAATCTTTACAAAGTGCTGCTGGCAAATTTAACAAAGACATTCAAGAACATTTGCAAAGTTTTAAGGAACTATCTTTTAAATACCATAAATCATGGGGTATAAGTCTTCACAGTGAATAAAACCCAATCTTTTTAATCCAAAAGATTATGCTTTTGAAAATATTCAGTTGGGATTGTATTGACTGGGGTTTAGAAAAATGAGGGAGGATCTCATAGGAACCTATATAATTCTAACGGGCCGGGACAGGTTAGATGTTAGACAGGTTAGTTCTGAAAATAGTGAATCTATGGAATTATTTAACAAAGAAGGCAGTTGAAGCTTAGTTGCTCAGTATTTTCAAGGTTGAGATAGACAGAGTTTCAGTGAGTAATGGAATTAAGGGTGATGAAGATAAAGCAGGAAAGTGGAATTAATGATTACCAGATCAGCCATGAACTCATTGAATAATGAGGTGGAGCTCGATTGACCAAAAAGCCTAGTTGTACTCCTACACCTTATTAGGAGATACTAAGATGCTATTAGTACCTTGGAACTCGGCAATTATGATGTCCAGATTCAATGAAGGGTGACAGTACAGACATGTGCAAATATGAAATTTGTACATCAGTACCAAACCTGAGGATTACAGATACAATAGCCTGATTATCATTAGTCAATTGTGGGGCGGGGTGGTGGTGGGAGGTAGTTCCTTCCTGAGTGACTTCCACCACATTGTTCAACCCAAAGAGGTTGGAAGCTCTGTGCAGTAAACCTCTCAATTTCTAAAAGACTTATCGTAAAGTTTCACATCAAAGACTACGAAAGCAGCAGGGACTCAGGATAAACTCAGTGAGTATATAAGAAAGTGACTGCACGTTAGGTAATAATGTGTAATCATGAGACGATCCATGTTAACTTGGTGGAAAATGGGGTGCCTCAGATTTTGGGTCTTCGTTTTTGATTGTTTCAAACTGGAAGCAGAAACACAAGGCACAGTAGTGACAGGCAGCTCAAGGGCAGTTTAGTCATAACAGGAGGTGTCAGAAAGATGTAGCAGCGCAAAGATAGTGCTGAGCAGAGGAAGGGAAGACAGCTGGTGTTCATACATTGGGATGGTGTTTAAATAGTGGAAGAAACTGAAAAAGGTTGTAGTGTTCATTTTGTATTTGAGGTTAATTCTGTCCAACCAAAATGGAGCAACAATCTGCATGCAACGAATGTCAAAATTACAACTGATTAGAAAAATGTGGAGGATATAAGCATTCAGTGTCACCTTAACTAGTATCTCCAGTTCTGATGAACAAGTAACAAGAAAGATGTGTCAGAAGTCATGCAGAGAGGAGATTCAAATTGATGGTCAGTGTCAGAGGGTTGACTTAAATGGAGGAACATGAACCTCTTAGGGAAAGTGGAGGAACGAAAAGATCACAGAAAGAGTAAGATATGTAAGAGTATAGAAAAAGTCATTTTGCAAAGTAATTCTAAACTCATTCAAAGAATATAGTTAATCATAAAATCCCTGCACTGTAGAAGCAGGCCGCTTGGCCCATTAAGTCGATGCTGACCCTCTGAAGAGCACCTCACTCAGATCCCTCCCACCCCACCCCCCAATCTCTATAATCTTGCATTTCCCATGGCTAACCCACCTAGCCTACACATTCCTGGACTCAAATTAGATTAGAATCCCTACTGGGCCATTTGGCCCAATAAATCCACACCGGCTCTCCAAATGAGCAACCCTCCCAGACACATTCTCCTAGCCTATATTTATTCCTGACTAATGCACCTAACACTATGGACAATTTAGCATGGCCAATTCACCTTAACCTGCACATCTTTGGACTGTGGGAGGAAACCAGAGCACCTAGAGGAAACCTACGCAGACATGGGGAGAATGTGCAAACTCCACACAGACAGTTGCCCAATGCTGGAATCGAACCTGAGTCCCTGGTGCTGTGAGGCAGCAGTGCTAACCACTGATCCACAGTGCATCGCCAATCCACCTAACCTGCACATCTTTGGATGATGTGAGGAAACCAGAGCACCCGGAGGAAACCCACGTAAACACAGGGAGAATGTGCAAACTCCCACACAGACAGTCACCCAATGCTGGAATTGAGCCTCCATCCCTGGCGCTGTACTAGCCACTGAGCCACAATAGGGATGGTGTACTGGTAATGTCACTAGGCTAGAAAGCATAGATGCTCAGACTATTGGTAAAGGAATGTTGTTTCAAATCCCATCATGGTAGCTTGTGGAAATTAAATTAAATCACTAAATATGCAGTAGAAAACTAGTCTCATGACAACTACCACTGACTGTTGTAAAATTCCACCTGGTTTGCTAATCTCTTTAGGGAAGGAATTCTCTGGCCAAAATGTCTCCAGAGCTTCAGCAATGCACTTGGCAGCAAACCACTCAGTTCAAAGTCAACTAGGGCCACAACTCCCTCCTTTCCAGTCACATTTCCATTCCCCTAAAGAACAGAGATAGTTTTAGAGCTGATATCAGGAACTTTCTATTCACGCAAAGATTGATCAACATGTAAATTTCCCAAAAGACCAACAGAAGCCAAATCTCTGGATTCTTTGAAACAATTAGAGGCTGAAATGGGGAGCGATGGTGGGAGGGTGAAATTAGAATCACATTACATACATAAATCTAGATGGACTGAATGTCACAGAAGAATTGCCAGTTTTTTTTGTAATGGTGCAGAAGGAGGCTGTTTTAAGACCCCTGTCATAGAAAACATACAATATTCTGTACCAACAAGTTCAGAACGCTTTGTCATTGTGAGGGCCAAAACATTATAAGCTTGAAGAACATATTAAATGAATTTGCAATCTTCCATTCTTTAATAATATTTGTTTTCGTTGTTTAGCACTTTGCTAAAATGACTTTTGTTTATGGAATTTGATTAAATTCAGAATATTATGCAGAAGTACTTAAGGACAACTTAGCTTCTGAACACTAAAATTAAGGAATAGTAGAGTTCCTGTTGGGTTTCTCTCCTGTAAATTAAACCTTCTTTCTGCTCAGTTAATTTTCTATTGACTGCGCATTATTAGATTAAGAAAAGACACAGATCATAATCAGAACTGTTAAAGTTGTTAAACTGTTGAAGTTCCATTTATCAAAGAAGCATTGTTCTAAAACCACAGTGCTTCCTTTTACCCTGCTTCCTTTCTCAGATGATCTCACGGCTGAATCAGCCTTAATGTTGCACAATCTGGTTGATCCCTGCACAGCATCATGTAAGATGCTACTTACTATGAAGGAAAATTTGAAGACTGTCTGACAAAGGTTACAATTTTCCTATAGATTCTCAGTACTACCAGGAACAAAAACAATGCTCTGTGACTTAAAAAATGTAAAAGTTACATTAAAATTTAGTCTCTCAATTTATTTTTGGGTACATAGATAACAATAATAATAAATGGATTCTCTATTACCCCATGTTTAATTTTACTTGATGTGAGATTAAATATCTAATTGTGCAAAGACCAAAGTAAATTATGTTTTTAATTTTCCATTATGTGATGTGTTTTTTGACAGTGTATTGCATGTGAAGAACTTTAACTGTCATTAAGTTAAAGTTAATGACAGTCAAAGTTATTCACATGCAATACGCTGAGAATTTCACTATCATGTCATCAATTATACAAAGTGTTATTTATTTTTGTCACACCTAGGAACTGACTGGTTTCGCAACTTTAAAATTACTGCACAGAATGTGACTGAAAACATATCTTCATGTTCATCGAACTATATGAAAGTAGTAACCACAGATCAAACTGCCTTCCAATATTCCATTCTTCGAAGTGCTTTTGGGTTGCACATTTTCTGGCTCATGATAAGGAACATTATTTTGATCTTGTTGCATCTTTTAAACGTAAAATCTCCTTTTGCCAAATCCATTTTGTTGCCAAATTGTTCCATTTCCAAAACTATTTATTTGAAGAGGATAAAACCTATCATATTTTATAGTAACAAGCAAGAGTTGCCAATATAACAATATCTAATTATTGGCCTCTAGTTTGCCTCCAAAATTGACAATATGAAACCATCTTGCAAACTTGGAGTTCTAGTTAGATGGTGGAAGGTCATCTTGTAGATTGTGTAATGCTGAGTTAACATGACCAGTGTTAACATTTCCAAACCTTTCAAATGACGTTTTTGGTAATTGCTTAACCTTTTTTGTATTTGGAGATCAGTTAGGTGGAGTTAGTGGACAGAAACCACTGTGAAAAGCACTTAAGCTTTACCCTAAGGCATAATTATTGTATCCTTTCATTTTTACTCAGTTTATCTATTAATGACAGAATAATGAAATGAATTTGTGTTCTATAATGTAACTTCTGAGTAAAATGCCATATCAATATTTACAAGCAAATTTTCACTCACAGTGCAGCTTTAAGGTAGGAGCAAGTGCCATGTAACTTCAGAGATGTGTAAGCAGAGAAAGGAATCTGATACATGCTCTCTGTGTAAAACAGTTCCTCGAAAGGTGGCAATCATGTTGGTCACAAAAAGGGCGACTTGAATTAATCAAAATTGAGGAGATAACAGTAGTATTGCATTTACCTCCATACAGCTTGTAATTTCTACTAAATCCTTCTGGCCTATTTTGAATTACCTTCATTTAGCATTCCAATTGTTTGGTGCTAATTCATTGGCAGGTTGGATGTGTGATGTTGAGAAAGTCATACCTTTGTTTCTCTCTCCCTCACCCTTTGCTTTAAGACATGGCTTCTCCAATGGAGCATCCTCAACTGTCAGGTGTACATTTCTTCCTGGGAGCTCTTCTTGGACAATCTTTATCTGGAAAAGCAAAAGGGTACACATGATTAATTTTTTGGTCATTGTCATGTTAAAAGGGATGAAGACATGTGACATCCAAAGCTGTGGGCAGTACCAACTTCCCTGGATCAAACAATCCTTGGGTTGATTTTTCCCATTTGTTCGTTAACTGTCGATTTTGAGGAATTTCATGGACAGTTGTGCTAGGCCATGAAGGATGTGCTTTCCGATCCCTAGACTGTGCAGTCTTCATGGCGCCATATTTTAACTCTGGCTGTGCACCACTTCAAATGCCTCAAACCTGGAATTGCCCTTCGCTGCACAGTGTCAGAGAGCGGCAGTTTCATGCCCCATTTTGCTGTCAAGGACATGGAGGTCTCGGAGCACCAGATGGTAATGAGGAGGGCTATCCTCTTTCCTAGGACTGCCAGAGGACACCATGGCATCAGACAGTGCCAACCAGGTCACTGCCACTTCCATGGTTCAGTGGAAGGTCCCGAATGCTGTGAGAAGGTCAATGACCTGCCGCACACCGCAGGGTAAGTGCCACCCGTCTTCTCTCTGATACCCCACACTCATTCTAACTCTGCCACCTCACCCACCGCCCACTAAAATTCATGGTCTGCAGCTCTCATTATTTCTTGCAGCATTGCCGCTCAATGGCTCTCGTCCATCATCATGCAAATCCTTCCTACTCTCTGTACTTTTCATTTGGGACCTCACACCTTTCTGTATCTGCACCAGCAATACCAAACATTCCAGACCCTCCAATCTCCCAATCTCACTCAATCCCTCGTTTTCCCACATTGTAGGAGACAATGGCCCTCAAATATGTCATGAGGGCCATAATAACATCCTGGGGTTTACCACTGACTGAAAACTGAACAGAAATCCCCAGATAAATAAAGTGGCTACATGACCAGGACACAGGCCAGGAATCCTACAGTGAGTAACTGACCTCCTGACCCCCAAAGCCTGCCCACCATCCACAAAGCACAAGTTGGGAATTGATGGAACATTGCCCACTTGCCTGGATGGGTGCAACTCCAACACCATTCAAAAAACTTGACACCACCCATGACAATTAATGTGCATCACATCCTTAAGCATCCACTGCCTCCAGCACTGAGCTTAGTACTAGCAATGTGTACTACCTCCAAGATGCAGAAATTTTCCACAGCTCCTTAGATATCGTCTTTCAAACCCACAACTGCTACCATCTAGAACCATTTCATTTGGCTGGCACAATGGTTAGCACTGCAGCCTCACAGCGCTCGGGACTCGGGTTCGATTCCAGCCTTGGGCAACTGTCTGTGTGAAGTTTGCACATGCTCCCCGTGTCTGTGTGGGTTTCCTCCGAGTACTCCGGCTTCCTCCCACAGTCCAAAGATGTTCAGGTCAGGTGAATTGACCATGCTAAATTGCCCATTGTGTTAGATGCATTAGTCAGGGGTAAATATAGGATGGGGTATGGGGCTGGATAGGTGCTCTTCGGCGGGTCGGTGTGGACTTGTTAGGCCGAAGGACCTGTTTCCATACTGTAGGGAATCTAAGCTAGAAGGGCAAGGGCAGCAGATACAGAGGAACACCACTATCTGCAAGCTCCCCTCCAAGCCACTCAGCATCCTGGCTTGGGAACATATTGCCATCCTTTCACTGTGGCTGGCTCGAAATCCTGGAACACCCTGCTCAGAGCATTGCAGGTCAGTCTACAGCAGATGGACTGCAATGATTCAAGTGGGCAGCTCATCACCTTCTCAAGAGCAATCGAGAGGAAGCGATGCTGCAGTGATAATGTCACCGGATCAGTAATCCCGAACCCCAGGTTAATGCTCAAGGTTCGAACCTAATTGTGGCAGATGGTGAAATTTTAATTCAATAATAATCGAGAAGATAAACAGACAGCCCAGAGGAGACCGATAGAAAACCCAGCTGCTTCACTAATCGTCTTTAGGTGCAGTAATCTGCCATCCTTACCTGGTCCAGCCTACATGTGATTCCAGCACCACTGTGATGTGGTTGATTCCCAACTACCCTCTGGGCAATTAGAGATGGGCCTCAAAAGCTGACCCAGCTGGTGATTCCCATATGCGATGAATGAATGAAACATAATACAGGGAGTGGGGTGGCTGACTTTCCATTTTACATCTGTTATGAGGGGCTTCTTGAGGCTTGTTAGAATTCGGTGAGAGTGCCAAACAGTTTCAAGCCTCCCTGCCCTCTCCCATCCTATTATGGTGTAGCTCACTCTCTCCCTTGTCTTCTGTATGCACCATCAGCATTCAGACAGACATCAGCTGCCAGCTCCTTGTCCAGCTCTGAGGGAGAAGCCACAGATTCCTCATGGAAAGCACAGGCTAGTCTATCTCCTGCGCTCTCCACCAGTTTGGATACTGACACTTAAAGCAAGCACTTCATCCAGATTGGACTTGGGAGCACATTCTGGTAAACACATCATTGCTATGTGTCTGCGGCTGGCATGGACTGCCAAAGTCCACACACCTTCTCAGCACCAGGTAGGAGAAGACCCCACGCCATTGGCTGTTAATAATATCACGCAAATGTACAATCAGACATGGGCGCAGCAGGGAGGTTTGTCAGAGACATTTGGTAAACTGGATCAAAGGTTGGAGCAGTCTCCCACTCTCATCTCTGCCATGCTGGCTGTGGCCCATGTGTGTTTGGTTGTCTCCGTGGACAGGTAGGCAGCCGCAAAGGGATGATGGGTCCAGCAGACTCTCAGGACACTCTAGACACTGGTCTCTTCACCTCTGCCCTCCCTGCAGCCCCCACATCCCTGTGGTTGCTCAAGCCAAAGACACAAGGTCGCTCTGATCATGTCGGGACTCTTGAGCCACAATCATCTCCAGAGTTGTCCGGCCAAACCCTCAAAGTGAACACACTGCACAAGAGAGCAGGCTTCCTCCCTGAAACTGTATCCAGACAAATGTTATGGACTAAGCCAGACTACTCAAAACATTCTTAAATAGGCCATATCTTTGCAATTGGTTTCGGTAAGTGTACAGTGAAAATTACCCAGATTACGTTGGCTAGGTTGACTACTAGATTTTAAAACAGACAAAAATGTATTCACAAAATTACACAATGAAACACAAAGAACAGAATAAAGAACCCCTATGCAACTCAACCTATCCAACTAGACTTAATTATGCTGTTCCGAATATACACAACAGTCCCAATCAGCAAACTCCCTTTAAAACCCGGTATCAATGGAACACAGGCTGAAGTTGAAGGGCAGAATGAGAGAGAGAGAGAGTTTCCACACAGCTCCCTGTTGAACTTCTCACCAGGTCAGACTGAACTAAAACTGCTCAGCTAGAGAGCTGACCACTCCCCTCTCTTTATTCAGGTCACTTCTAAAACATGACAACTTTGGCCTGAAGTCTCATCTGTTTACAGATAAACAAAAGGCCTCTCAAATTCCATTTCAGTTCTGTACCAAACCAGACCGATCGGGGCCCGGCCTGGTTTACTGCCCCTCTGAAAAAAATCAAGGGCAGAGTCTCCTTGAGCCAAGGAACAGCTTTGTGACACCTCCCCCCTTAAAAAAAATCCACCAATACCAAAAGATGACTCCATTTTAACCCTTCAAAACCTGGTTAGTAGTCTAAACACACACATAGACACTATACTAACTATAAACTTACAAACATGCACAACCCTATGCAAATTCAGGCTGCAGTACACCCATCACCGAATGCCTTTGTATCTCATTCGAGTCTCGATAACACATCAGCAATCATGTTTTCGTGACCTGTCACCTGCACAGTTGTCAAATTGAATGGCTGTAACAACAATCTCCATCTAAACAGGCTGGCATTTTTGTCCTTAAATTTTTCCACAAATGCCAATGGGTCTCAGATGCATTGCTAGTAACATAGACACTGAAATGTTGTTATGCCAACACCAAGCTTTAGGTCTCGTTCTGCACCATTGCATATTTCTATTGATGAACATTCAACTTGCTGGAAAAATACCCAATGTGTCTTTCTATTCCCTCATCATCCTCCTGCAGGAGCACCGCACTGACACCCACATCACTGGCATCGATAGCCATCTTGAAAGGCTTTGTGTAATCAGGTGTGGCTAACACTGGGCAGTGGTTAACACAGTTTGTAGGCTGTTAAATGCCTTTTGACAGTCTGTTGTCTACTGAAACATCTTGCTCTTTTTTAGCAATTCGGTGAGTGGAGCAGCCACACTGCTAAAGTTTAGCACACACTTCCAGTAAAATCCACACAACCCCAGGAACTGTAGTACTGCTATTTTTGTCGGTGTGGGAAATTCCCCAATTACTTTAGTCTTTACATCTCGTGGGGCCATTTGTCCATGTCCAATAACATGGTCCAGGAAGGTGACTTGGGCATTGGCAAATTCACTTTTAGTTAGGTTTACCACCAAGCCTGCCTTCCAAAATCGATTGTACAAGTCTGATAAATGCTGTAAATGTTCTTTCCATGAGTGAGTAAAAATCACCAGGTCATCAATATACATCACACAGTTGGGTAAACCAGCAATGAACTTATTAGTCAGTCTCTGAAATGTGGCTAGAGTGTTTTTCTTACCAAGTGGCATGACTTTGAACTGTTATAGTCCATTTAGCATAACGAAACCTGAAATTGCCTTTGCTTTCTCTGACAGAGGTACTTGCCAGTAGCCTCTGAGCAAGTCCAACTTGGAAATTAAGTTGCTTGTCCCACTTTTTTAACACAGTCCTCCAACCGTGGAATTGGATATGCATCAGCCTTTGTAACTGGCTTTGGCACCATTACTATGGGTGCGCTCCAGTCACTGTAACTCACTTCAATTATGCCATCTTGGAGTATACGCTCTCTTTCCTTCTGAACCTGTGCCAACTTTAGAGGGTGATGCCTATAAGGATGTTGCTTAATCGGAACAGCATCTCCTATATCCACATCATGCACATTTAGGTTAGTACTTCCCAGTTTGTTTCTGCATAACTCCCATGTGACAATAATAACTCTTTCAGGTAATTTTGATTTTCTTGTGGAAGGTAGCTCAATAATTTATCCCGATTTTTGACAACTCCTGCATTGTCCAATTTGATTTGAGGAATGTCCAATTCAGAATCATCTGAACTTGGTTATTCCTTCAGTGCTGTAGTCATTAACACCTTCTCCTCTTGCTTTCCTTCCCTATCAAAATACCTTTGAGCATATTCACATGACACACTCTGTGAGATTTCTTCCTGTCTGGAGTCCTTACCAAGTAGTTCACCTCACTCAATTTCTTCTCAATTTGATAAGGTCCACTAAACCTTGCTTTTAAAGGCTCACCTGTTAAAGTAACACCAATACCTTATCTCCAATTGCAAAATTGTGAATTTGTGATTTCTTATCTGTTTCATCATATGCTGTGATATTTTTAGCTGCTGTCCAGCCAACTCTCCAGCTCTATTTAATTGTTCACTAAAATTTGACACATAGTCCAAATGGGTGGTCTCTGAATTCTGATTTATTAATATCTCTTTAATCAATTTTAACGGTCCTCTTACCTCATGCCCAAAAATTAATTCAAATGGACTGAATTTGGTCAATTCACTCGGTGCATCTCTGTTCGCAGCCCTTAACACGATCTTTAGTGTTTGATGCCATCTCTCTAGCGCTCCCTGTGATTCCGGGTGGTATGCAGTAGATTTGAATTGCTTTATTCCCAAGTTATCCATAACCTCCTTGAATAGTTTGGATGTGAAGTTTGAGCCTTGATCTGACTGGATCTCTATTGGTAATCCATATCTAGTAAAAAAAATTAAGTAATTCTTCTACAACCCTTTTAGCTATAATGTTGCATAATGGGATTGCCTCTGGAAATCTAATTGACACATCCATTATTGTTAATAAATACTTATTCCCACTTTTTGTTTGAGGTAGGGAACCTACACAATCAATCAAGACTCTTGCAAACTCAAATGTTGGAATAGATATTAAAGGTGCAGGTTTTATTATTGCCTGTGTTTTTCCAATTAGCTGACATGTATGACATGCCTGGCAAAATTCAATTACATTCTTGCGTAGTCCAGGCCAGTAAAAATGTCTTTGTATTTTAGCTTGAGTGTTCCTCACCCCTAAATGACCTCTAAGAGGTAGCTCATGCACCACTCACGGCGCCTCCTTTCTATACTCTACGGGCAAAACAATTTGATGAATCTCTGCCCATTTCTCATCTGCTTGAATGTGTGATGGTCTCCATTTCCTCATTAAGACATCATTTGTGAAGCAATAACACACAGGAATGCATTCACTTTCTTTCTGAGTAAATGCCCTTTGATATAACTGTTTTAACTCCATCTTTCTGCTGTAACTCAATCAGTTTAGCAGAGCTTAAGATACTTGCATGTTTACCTATTTGCTCCTTCTCTGTTCCATTTATCTGATCAAAGAAAGTCTCGGATAAAGCTATGTCAGCTTCCTTATCTGTGCCTTTTGATCTCTCCTGCTTCAGCTTGTGTCTCTGTGATCTTGTGATCAAACAATCAGGGAAAATTCCTGGAAAAACATTCGCCATGTTTTCAGTTACCTGCGACTTCACTGGCTTTTCAACTAGGCTAGGCAGCACGCCTACCAGTGAATCGCTATGTCATTTGCAAGGGCAAATTGTATTTCTGGAGCTGAGAGTTTGCTTAGTACTCCTATCACAAATTCTCCACTCTTCTCTGGACTCTCTAGCCTCACTTTACATAACTGAGCACTTTTTGTCTCAACATGAATTCCTGTTACCAGTACCTTTTCTGGCAATAGTCCCTCAGGAGTGCATATCTCCTCAACCTTCAGTATCACAGACTGAGAGGATCCTGTGTCCCTTAATATTGTAACCTCCTTACCAACTACTCCTGGCCTATGTGAATAAACTTTACCCTTGCATGTATATTTTTTAAGCAGATCTAGTACTTCTTCCTTAATCAACTTCTGATCATCTTGTACACTCTGAGGCAGTTGTCTAACTTACCTTGTGCTTTTAGTTACTAGTGCAACAAACCTTCCAGGCTTGTCTGGTTTTCCTACATCTGGCTTTCTCCTCGCCCACCAACTCTGTGATTTGTGTGGCCAACTTTATTATAATGAAAACACCGGAGACTTTTATCTTTTTTGTCCCCCTCAAGGGTTTCTTTTTTACCCTGTGGTAGTTATCTTTATGATCTTCACTGAGGTCTACCTTTCCATTTCCATGTGAGGATTTCTCTTTGCCCCAATTTCTATTGCCCCCAGTCTCATGGACTGAAACTGATTCCGGAAGCCGAACCGAGTTTTATGGACCAGCTCATAATCATCAGTCCCTTCAGCTGCTAACCTTGCTGTTTTAACTCTCTGCTCTTCCATATGAGTTTGCACTACTTCAGGCAGTGAATTTTTGAATTCCTCCAAAATAATTACCTCTCTTAGAGCATCATAGGTTTGCTCGATCTTTAAAGCTCTTATCCATCTATCAAAATGACTCTGTTTGATCGTTTCAAACTCAATCTAGGTTTGACCTGGGTGCCTCCTTAGATTCCTAAAACATTGTCTGTAGGCTTCTGGTACAAGCTCATATGCACTTAAAATGGCTTTTTCACCTCCTCATACTCCCCAGATACCTCACGATGCAAATACCTCATGAGCCCTACCTACAAGTTTCATTTGGATCAACAAAACCCACATTGCCACTGGCCAACTGCATTTGTTTAGCCACCTTTTCAAATGAGATCCTATATCCTTCTTAACAAATTTAGGGAATGCTTGGACATACTTAAGCAAACTTGGACATACTCACTGGGATTCTGACTAACAGGGGCTTGCTCATCCTCACTCTCTTCCTCACTAAGCTGACCTTCAGCCTTTCTCTCCAGCCTTTTAAGCTGACTTTCCTTTTTAAGTGTCAGTGTTTGAAATTCAAAAGCTCTCTCTTTTACTTTCTCTGCTTTCTCTTTTTCCCACTCCTCTGCTGCTCTCTCTTTTTCCCTCTCTTCTCCATTTAATTGTAACTCACCTGTTCATTTCTTCTGCCCTTATCTCTCGCCTCTAACTCAAGCTGCTTCATTTGCAATTGAGTTCTTGCCATCTCAAAAGATTCTGATGGTTTCTCCAGCAAGTTTAAATGCTGAGCTACTGCTGTAATTATCTCTCCTTTCCTCACAGAAGCAGGCAGATCCAATTCCAGCTTCTCTGTTGATTCTTGCAACTTGGTCTTATTCACCTTTTGCAAAACTTCCAAAGTCACTGCATCCATACCCAGAAAACGTTTGGCGACTGAAAGAACAATTCCTATCCCAAGCTTTGTCTACTCATCCAAACAAACACCTGAAATAAAGACACTAGCACATACCACTCACTGTTTAAAATCCCGGAAGAACCCACAATCTGTTATGGACTAAGCCAGACCATTCAAAACATTCTTAAACAGGCAATTCAGACCATATCTTTGCAATTTGTTTTGGTAAGTGTACAGTGAAAATTACACAGATTACGTTGGTTAGGTTGACTACTAGATTTTAAAACAGACAAAAACGTATTCACAAAATTAGAACAATTAAACACTAAAACAGAATAAAGAACCCCTACACAACTCAACCTATCCAACTACATTTAATTATGCTGTTCCGAATATACACAACAGTCCCAATCAGCAACCCCCCTTTAAAACCCAGTATAAATGGAACACATGCTTACAGGTTGAAGTTGAAGGGCAGCAAAGAGAGAGAGAGTTTCCACACAGCTCCCTGTTGAAATTTTCACCAGGTCAGACTGAACTAAAACTGCTCAGCTCAGCTAGAGAGCTGACCGCTTCCCTTTCGTTATACAGGTCACTTCTAAAACATGACCACTTTGGCCTGAAGTCTCATCTGTTTCCATATAAACAAAAGGCCTCTGAAAATCCTTTTCATACCAAGCTAGACTGATTGAAGCCTGGCCTGGTTTATTACTCCTCTAAAAAAAACCAAGGACAGAGTAACCTTGAGCCAGGGGACAGCTTTTAGAAAAAAACAAGGGATTAGCTTTGTGACACAAGGGAAAGGCCAGGATAAAAAAAAAGTCCCAAAGATACATTGTAATATGGTGACTCTCATTGGGAATGGAGTATCATTTTGTAAAGATATCGTCATTTTAAACAATCATCTCTCTGATCAGGGCATTTCAGTTGCAAGGACAAGAATAAAGCTCCAGAAACTATACTTCCGTTGTGTCAAACGATGATAGAGCCCTGTTTGGAAGGAGTGCTATATTTACCATATCATCCATCATTGCCTAACATCCTGTCATTGCTGAACAGTCGACTATCAGGTGTGAAAGAGCCCTCAGACAGTTGTTAACATTAATTTTTATTAAACAACAGGAAAAGCGAAGAAGGAAAGACAAACAAAAATGCTGGGGCTGCTTGACTTTCAAGTAACAGCAAACTTACAGTCAACGAATCAAAAACGGAAAGCACTGGAGAAACTCAGCAGGTCTGGCAGATCTTTGGAGAGAAAGCAGAATTAATGTTTCGGGTCCAGTGACCCTGCTGAGTTTTGCCAGCAATTTCTCTCTTTGTTTTGGATTTCCAGCCTCTGCAGTTCTGGCCTCCCAGCAACCATCCTTATAACGAGTCTAGCCTTTGAAATGAAACAGGAACTTGGGAATTTTCAAGGAAATAGCACCTTGGCAAGTTCTGGGGTACTTGGCACTAATGGGTAAAATGTAGTACTGATGATTAGAGGTAACTTCTACATTGGTCGAACGGAACAATTGATGACATCAGCCACATTGTGATAGGGCCCTTCCAATGTATCAGGGTATATGGTCCATAATGCCCTGTACCTGGGTGATGCCAGCTTTGTTGGCTGTAACACCAACTTTGCCACAGGGAAATGAGATGAGGCAGTGTGATCTGACACAAACTGTATCGGTAGCAGCCATGGTATATTTGTGGGTTGAGGAGTGAGAGATCCCATACAGGATACCCTGCCACTTTGACAGTCACTGGGATGAGAGGCCCACCTGACGCTGTGCAGTGCCCTCAAAGCCCATGCACGGCAGCGACTTCTGAAACTGAATCAATATGTCCACATGTAGATCAGTGTGCACGGAAAGTCCGAGTATCTGGTCAGCGACATGGCCACACAGCTTCGAGGGAATTCTGAGGGCCACCCAACCCTTCAGATCACAAATCCTGCTGCAGTGGGTCTCGTGGATCAGGGAGGGTGAGTTGGGACATTCTCCCTCTTCAGCAGCAAGGTATCTCACTCATCCGCATGGAACTGGCATCAAGGATGGTCGATTAAGGACCTCCTCCATATCCTGAGGGGAACCTTCTGCTGAAACCTCTTCACATGGAGGTTGGGGAGCTGCTGCCAGGGGTTATTGCTGGTCTTGGTCTTCCTGATCCATTTCTGTGTGCCTTTGGACATGCCTATGATATTCCCTGCTCTGGTTGGTACTGGTGGTGGGATCATTCCAATGAACCCTTGTGGGGAAAATTAGAAATTAAATAGCTCCTAGTTAAGGTGAGCAGTTAAGAGTCACAGGAACAACAGTTTAGTGTAGTCACCAATGGAGTGGGACATAGCAGGCTGTGACAAAGAGGATCAATGGATGCCTCTATGTGAACTACTGACACACTGGAGCTTATGCTGATGACTATAGCACAACTCGTCACACAAATACAATGGGAAAATGTCTGGCCTGATTACTGTAACCACGTGCCTCCAAACCCCATATTATCTGTGAAAGGCAGCATTCTAACTAAGAGCATGTTGTGATATAGCTCCAGTTCAATGTGAGAAGAAAACAGCTCTGCAGTTTCACAGCAATAACTCTTATCAATTTGTAATGATCAGTGACATAGTCAGGATTGCATGTGGACAAGTTTTGTAATTTATGTAGTTAGTCAGTGCATAAGGTGCATTTGCAGAAGAGGTCTTTAAACTAGAAGCTGAGATTGTCTGCTTAATGTAGTTGCCCCTTGAAGATCCTTGTATTATTCACAGGTGGAGCCCATTCCTCCAGAGTCAATCTGCCGACTTTGAGTCTGGTGGCAGCCTTTTCTGATTTTCATTGTAAGATTCAGAATTGTGCGAGTTGGAAAGCTTCAATCATGCTCGAAATGGAGTGAGTTACAGGTTTCACCTGGAATTCTAGACGCCTAGAACCATTGATGACTCTCCTTCCTGAAGTACCTTGTGCCCTCCCATTCTCTATGATCACCCACCTGACATGCAGACTTACTCCCTGTCCCTGTGATTGTCCGCTCTGGATTCCAGCATATTGCCCCTTAGTTGACATCCTCAACTTCCCCAACACAACACTAGATAACCCTTTCCACTTGACGTTTAGAACACAAATCCTCATTGCTGACTGTGGCCTATTCCCCTGAAGGGCATGGTGGAAGACAACCGCAATTGAAGATGGATTAGACCTCTGACTGACCTGTCTGTAATTCCTTGACTGATGTATCAGTAATCCCTGGACTCACTGGACCTGACCTGCAGACTGACACTGCAATCCCCAGAATGTATTGCGATGGGATTCCTGGACCCTAATCGCTCCAACCTGCTGACTGACAGTGACCAACCCTCTGGAGAGAGATTCGACGATACCCTTGACTGACAGTGGTGGTACCCTGGCCCCTTGAACTGACCAGTGCCATCACTGCTCACCTCGTATTTTAAGACCTGGCCATTTGGTTAAGGAACATGCAGTGTGATGGCGGTATAACCATGTTATAGGTGTGTCAATGGTGCTATCCAGCAAAAAATCCACTGTCTTGACTGCTCAGCACTGGCAAACATGGCAAGCTGCCTGGCCTTCTGACTGAACTAAAATGTAAGATGAGAATACTATGAGCTTGTAGGTTCTGAGTAAAGGCCAAGCAAGGCAAAGCAGGGATGCTGTGAGCATCCAAACAAATGAAAAGTGAATGCCAAAAGACCAAGACCCAGAATGCATCCTGTTGGGAGACATGAGCTGCGTGCCTGTCCCTGTGTGCAAAGCGACCAGGCTGCAGCATTGCAATGGGAGGTGTGGGTGAGTGAAAGTGCATTTGTGAAGAACTGCACTGTACTCAGAGTTTACCCGAGATGTGCCATGATGATATGGTGAGGCTGGTGTGTGTCCCAGTGCCAACCTCTGTGAATGGAGAGTGCAGGCATCTAGTGCCCAGCGAGTGTACCACAGGTTTTGGGGAAGAGACAGATGTGTGGATAAGATGGTAGTGACCTTCAGCTGCTAATGACTTTCAACTCAGGAAACTGGTATTGTCTCATTTCTCAATGATACCTGGGAAAATACCAACATGTATCTAAATGAGACAAGATTAGGTGTTAGTGAGATGTGAATACATGCAAGTGGATGAGAATCTCAGCTTGACATTAAAATCCTCAGGCAAAAAAATCTAACTATTTTTCACCTCAACCTTGAGAGTCATTATTAGTCTCACTGTATATTTCCACCTTCCTTATCATTGTCCATATCATTCAGACACTGGGTTAGTCACACAGCTAGATATACTCAGAAACTCTCCCATTGAAACTGAAAGTTAATTTAAAGTTATTTTAGACCGACTTTGCTGGATATCTCAACATATATATTAAAACGTCCCACAAACCGAATTCTCAGTTTTAAGTAAAAATGAAATTTGCTATGAAAGCTCAACAGGTCTAGCAGCAACTGTGGAGAGATAAATGTTTCGGCTTGAATGAGTTGAGTACTCAATTAATACTGAAGGAGAGTCATCGTGGACTTCAGACATTAACTCAATTTCTCTCTCCACAGATAATGCCAGATTTGCTGGGTTTCTCCAACATTTTGTGCTTTTAGTTCAGATCTCCAGGATCTGCAGTATTTGCTCTTAAGTAAATTTTAAATTCTGCTTTAATTTTAGGAAGAACATATTTCTCAAATTCTGAAGAATCACGTAAACAAATCATCTATCGCCATTGTAAAGTTGTCCTTTTTGATGCCAATGAAATATCTTAACATTGCTTTTCCAGGTATGGTAGAGTCTGCTCTAACATTTGGATCATCCAATTGTTCTTTCAAACCCTGAGTATCCCGCTTGCTTTTTTTTAGCCTTATGTGCTCTCATCTGCAAGGGGTTTGTCAGCACAAGCTGAACCACTGACAACACTGGATGCCCATTACCTAATACCCCATGCTAAACTCCATAAAATGTCCACAGCCTGAGTTTTCATTTAGGAGTTGGAAGTACAGAGTCATGAAAGTTTCTGACTACGGAAAACCTAACTTGGGCAGAAGTGTCTTGGACAGTCTATTTTTTGTTCTCGGAAACATGGGGGTAATGGGAACCTGACCTAAGTTCCCTGAATGGTTTCAGGGCTAACTGCAAAGGCTGCTGGGTGTAGAGGTGGGTCAAGTGAAACACTATCCTGATCGGAGACTTTATAAGAAAGCAATTAAACAAAAAAGAGCCCTCACCGATTACACCCTCTCACCTCCCCCCTTCCCATATTCCCTATGTTCTAAAGTCAACTCATGCCACCTCATGACCCACCCCGCAATATCCCATGGCCCTTCATTCCTTTTATGAACATTAATATTGTCACTGTCCAACCCTGTTCAATTGCACTGTTTTCATTGAATCCTTTATCACAAAATACGAGGAGTTGAGGTACAGGACCAGCCTTTCATAACACATCAACATATTCAGAATTAAATCCCCTCTTGGGCGAAGGTAAAAGTTGTTGTGTAAGGGTTTCAGGATCCGACGAACTTCGCAATTATGTCATGGAGATGATCCTCACAGGGTATAAATAGTACAATGTGAATGGAATTAAATAGGAAGAGAAAATAGAAATGCGCTCAGCCAAAACTTGAAGAAATGCGTTCGGCCATGTGAATATTAGAAATATGTGCAGAGAAACATGTGGAATAGGCTGGCTAACATTGGGTGGTGGAGTTTGTGGAATTGTGTGACAATAACTTAGTAAAATTAGGGCCTGGTATATCTGTGAATGCCACATATTGTAATTTTTAGTCAGAATGTATAACAGGAAGTGTGATATAAGAAGCTCAAGCCCAAAGACAATTCTTGACCAGTCTGTCCTGAACACAAACTCATTGATGTGAATATAAAGCACATGACAAAAAAATGGTGGCCTTGATAGGATCTATTGTCTAGAAAATCATGTGATCAAGAAACAGTCCCAAAATTGTTTGGAGAAGACAACCGCTCCTAAAATCAGTATTTTTCCACAGAAAAGCAGGAACCAGCAGCTAAAAATATCTACTGAACAGCAACTGTGAAACAAAAAAACCCTCTGAATTGAAATCTCCTGCAGAGAAATCACCAAAATCAACTGTAAGTCTGGTGAAAAGCTTTTCATAGCTAGTAATGGAGGTAATAAGCATAGCAGTGGAGGCATTAAAAGGGAATAAATCCCGTTCATGTACCCAACAAAAGATGCCAATTACTGGGGACTGGAAGCAAATTTAATCCCTTAGAGGAAAGAAACAAAAACTTTATTTTCACCAAAAAACCTGGCTGAGCAAAGAATTAAGACTTCTAACTATGATTTTTAACAATTTCTAAATTATTTACTTGACAAAGCTAACAACAAGCAATGTAAGAAAATTTTTCAGAAATAGGTAAATTGATGCAAAAATTTGGGAATAAAAATCGTTTATTGGAATTCAAAACTTCAGACTCCTAACAGCGAAGTTAGTTACATTTGTCTTATTTCAGCAAGAAACGCAAATTTTATTCAGGGTCGAAGGCATCTTATCAATTTTAATTGCTTAACAAGACCAAATCGATGATAAAGGAAAAGACCATGAATCTGATCGTGTGGTGTTGACTTCGGTGTGAAAGTACCTCAGAAGCAGAGAAAATTGGCACGAGCGACATCTCAGCAGCCATCTTTCATACAGTCAAAATATCATTGAAGCTTATTGATTGATGCCATTTTGAGAAAGTTTCTACCCACAGATCTTTTACACATCCTTCAGCCAGCTTGGAGAAGACACATCTTCCTTCATCTCTATGAAGACACCATATTGGTAAAGGAAAACCAGACTTTATATTGAAAACAGCATTTAGAACAGAAGAAACTTCACTATCATGAGGATTTCACACTTAATGTGAAACTTTCATCATTGTTGTATGAGTAAAACTGAAAGCTGTTGAAGTTTCTTCTGTTTTATAGTTTTACTGGTCCAACAATGAAAATTCACAATCAGTGTGAAATCCTCATGCTACAGTATCTAGTCACAAGTGTGGTTCCAAAACCACATGCCAGCGGAGACAAAACAGTCCATCCTCACATAGCCAATTGCAGGAAAAGCTGTCACTTCTCGATGATTTGTTACAGGCTAAAGAACAATAGCTAGCATCAAAGCAAATGGTTTCCTAGCCAATGTGTGCACGTTTGCCTTGGAACCTTGAAGATCAGATCTTTATTGCCAAGGTGAATAACAATCTATGGACAAACATCATCACTCATTTCTCAGAGAATTACCACTATTTCTCAATTCAGATGTGATTCATGAAGAAAAGACAAACCAACTTCCCCACACTTTCCTATAATTATATCAGCACAAGACCTTCAGAAAGTATTGCTGACCTAATGGGAGCAGCAGGGGAAAAGAAGACTTACCAACTTGACCCTAAGGTGTTTCTTTACCATACCTTGACACACCAATTGACACAGATGAATCAAGTCAAACTCTTGTGGCAAAGTGGTAGAGATAAGAAATAATGTACAGTAAATGTTATAAAAAGTATCCTAGGTAACTCATTTAATAATGTATGTAAACATTTATCAATGGTCATGACAGAGGAAGAAAGCTTGGGGAATGGTGCTGTGTAAGGGCCATGGGTGTCATGGAGTTGTTCCTCACTGGGTATAAATAGCAGTGTGGGTAGGTTGGAAATGGGAGAGAAAAATAAACAGTGCTAAACATAAGCCTTCCAGTCAGGTGAGTGTGAAAAAACACGTGCAGTTAAATGAGTAGATGAATGAGAATTAGGCAGTTGAGTTCATGAAATAGTTTTGTAATAATGTAACAGTAAGATTAGAGTCTGGTCTATCTCTGGAAAACAAGCATTCATCTGAATGTAATATAAACTGTGTTACAAAGAAATCCCGATCTAAACAAGATGTCTACCCTGTCTTCTCAACCAGGCTATCTGGAAAGGTTGAGGGAGGTAATGGCCTAATGGTGTTATCACTAGATTATTAGTCTAGTGACCCAGCTAATGTTCTGGGGACCTGTTCAAATCCTGCCGTGGAAGTTGAATCCAATATTAAACAATCTGGAACAAAGAATGTACCGATGACCAAGAAATGATTATTGTTGGAAAACCCCATCTGGTTCACTAATGTCCTTCAGGGAAAGAAATCTGCCATCTTCACCCTGGTGTGGTTTACATGTGACTTGAGATTTGCAGCAATGTGGTTGACTCTCATAGTGCTCTCTGAAATGGCCTAGCAAGCCATTCTGTTATATCTATTGCTACAAAGTCTCAAAGAAATGAAACTGGACAGATCACCTGACATCGAGCTAGGCACTAGAAAAGACAATGGCAGAAACAGCCCAACAGACCCTGCAAAGTCCTCCTTTCTAACACCTGGGACTAATACATGGCCGTGACAGAATCAGTAAGAGTGACCTCCACATAGTCCTTGTGGAGACAAAGTCCTGCCTTCACAGTAAGAGTAGCCTCCATAGTGTTGTGTGGCACTATCACTTACTAAATGGGAGTCTTCAAATAGATCTCACAACTTAAGACAGGCATCCATGAGACGCTGTGGGTCATCAACATCAGTAGGATCGTGCCCCAGCACAGCCTGCAATCTCACAGCCGGCATATCCACCACTCAATCATTACCATCAGGCCAGGGGAATCAACCCTGGTTCAATGGCAATTGAAGGAAGGCATGCCAGGATGCAGCAACAGGTATATCTGAAAATAAGACAAAGCTACCAAACAGGATAACTTGAATGCCAAATAGCATAAGCAGCAAGTAATAGACAGAGCTAGGTGACTCCACAACCAATAAGTCAGATCTAAGCTCTGCAGTCCTTTCACATCCAGTCACGAATGGTGGTGGACAATTCATTAACTCACTGGAAGAGGCTCCACAATTTTGGGAGAGCCAGCAAAAGGTAAGGCTGAAGCTCTCACAGCAATCTTCAGTGTTGAGTGGATGATCCATCTCGGCCTCCTCCAGTGGTCCCCAGCATCACAGATACTCATCTTCAGCCAATTCTATTCACTCCACATGATGGCAAGTAAAGGCCATGGGTTCTGACAACATTCTGGCATTAGTCCTGAAGACTTGTGCTCCAGATCTTGATGCTCCCTAAGTCAAGCTGTTCTAGTACAGCTACAACCCTGGCATCTACCTGACAATGTGGAAAATTGCCCAGGTATGTCCTGTACATAAATAGCAGGACAAATCATCAGTAAAGTGATGGAAGAAGTCCTCAACAGTGCTATCAAGCAGCGCCTGCTCAGCAATGACCTGCTCAGTCTTGCCCAGTGTGGGTTCTGCTAGGGTCACCCAGCTCTTGACCTCATTACAGCCTTGCTTCAAACACAGACAAAAGAGCTGAATTCCAGAGGGCAGGTGAGAGTGACAGCCTTTGACATCAAGGCCACATTTAACTGAGTGTGGTAACAAGGAGTCCGAGAAAAATTGGAATCATTGGGTATCAGGGGTCAAAATCTCATCTGGTTGAAGTCATACCGGACAGATAGGAAGATGGCTGTAGTTATTGGAAGCCAGTCATCTCAGCTCCAAGACATCTCTGCAGGAGTTCCTCAGGGCAGTGTCCTATGTCCCAACAATCTACAGCTGCTTCAGTGACCTTCCCTCCATCATAAGGTCAGATATGGGGATGGTCACTGATGATTGCGTAATATTCAGCACCATTCACGACTCCTCAGATACTGAAGCAGTCCATGTTCAATGCAACAGTATCCAGGCTTGGGCTGGACAAGTTGTAAGTAACATTTGTGCCACACAAGTGCCAAGCTATGATCATCATACAATCTAACCACTGCCCCTTGACATTCAATTGTATTACCATCACTGAATCCCCCATTAACAACATCCTTGGGGTTACCATTGACCAGAAATTCAATTGGATTTACCATAAACACTGCGGCTACAAGAGCAGGTCAAAGGCTAGGAATACTGTGGCAAGTGGGCGGCATGGTGGCACAGTGGTTAGCATTGCTGCCTCAAAGCGCCAGAGACCCGGGTTCAATTCCCGCCTCAGGCGACTGACTGTGGAGTTTGCACATTCTCCCCATGTCTGCGTGGGTTTCCTCCGGGTGCTCCGGTTTCCTCCCACAGTCCAAAGATATGCAGGTTAGGTGAATTGACCATGCTAAATTGCCCATAGTGTTAGGTGCAGGGGTAAATGTAGGGGAATGGGTCTGGGTGGGTGCGCTTTGGAAGGTCAGTGTGGACTTGTTGGGCCGAAGGGCCTGTTTCCACACTGTAAGTAATCTAAAGTAACACATCTCCTGCCTCCCCAAAGCCGGTCCATCATAATACAAGGCGCAAGTCAAGAATGTGATGGCCTACTCCCTACTTGTCTGGACGGGTGCAGCTCCAACAGCACTTAAGAAGCTTGACACCATCCAGGACAAAGCAGCCTGCTTGATTGGCACCACATCCACAAACATCCACTCCCTCACTACCAATGCTCAGGAGCAGCAACGTGTACTGTCAACAAGATGCACTACAGTAATTCACCAAAGATCATCAGACAGCTCCTTGCAAATGTATGAACAGTTCCACCTCGGGCAGCAGATACATGGGAATACCACCACCTTCAAGTTCCCCTCCAAGCCAGTCACCATCCTAACTTGGAAATCTATTCGCTGGGTCAAAATCCTGGAATTCCCTCCCACAGGGCATTGTGGGTCAACCAAAACATGTGGACTGCAGCAGTTCAAGAAGGCAGCTCACCCCACCTTTTCAAGGGCAACTAGGGACAGGCAATAAATGTTGGCCCAGATAGTGATGTGCAAGTCCCACAACTGAATTTTAAAAAGTGGACATAAAACCACACAATAAAGAAAGGTTGCCATAGCAACTTCTAAATGTTCTCTGAGACCTCAGCTTTGGTGAGAAACAATCGGACTGTGTGTAAAACATTCAAATGTGCAAAAGAAAACAAACTAATTATAATAACTTCTAGAGCAGGAGCACCATCATCTAACAGAGGAAGCCATTGGAATTTCACAGTATGCTAATTGATCAGGATTATAAATTCTTTACTTGAATTACTACTACATTTTTATAGCGGGAACAAGGACCAGAGGGCTGCGGGGTAAGTAAGGTAATATATTTGGGTGGTTGCTTTACCCAAAACACTACTAAGGTAGTGTTTCTACCCATCCTCCTCCTCTAAAGGTGGGTCTGTGCGCCAGATTGGTAACTAGTTTTTGTTATATTTTTCAGGAGTCTCTTTGGGAATTTAGAATAGTGGGAATGACAGTTAGGGCAGCTGACTGTTCCTCCTGCAGAACGTGGGAGGTAAGGGTCACCACTAGTGTCCCTGATGACTTCATTTATGGGAAGTGCACCCAACTTCAGCTCCCTTAAAACTGCGTTAGGGAACTGGAGCTGGGGCTGGATGGACTTCGGATCATTCGGGAGGTGGAGGAGGTTATTGAGAGGAATTACAGGGAGGTCGTCATACCTCAGGTACAAGAAAAGGCAGGTGGGTTACAATCGGGGTGGAAAGGGAACAGGCAGGCAGTGCAGGGATCCCCTATGACTGTTCCCCTCAATGACAAGTATACCGTTTTGGACACTGTTGAGAGGGACGACTTACCAGGGGTAGGCCATGGGGTACAGGTCTCTGGCACAGAGTCTGTCCCTGTTGCTCAGAAGGGAAGGGGGGAGAGGAGCACAACTTTAGTCATTGGGGACTCCATAGTTAAGGGGACAGATAGGAGGTTCTGTGGGAACGGGAGAGACTCATTTTTGGTGTGTTGCCTCCCAGGTGCCAGGGTTCATGATGCCTCGGATCATGTTTTCGGGATCCTTGAGGGGGAGGGAGGGGGAGAAGCCCCAAGTCGTGGCCTACATAGGCATAGGTAGGAAAAGGAATGGGGATTTAAGGCACACATTCAGGAAGCTAGGGTGGAAGCTTAGAGCTAAAACAAACAGAGTTGTTATCTCTGGTTTGTTACCCGTGCCATGTCCTAGCGAGGTGAGGAATAGGGAGAGAGAGGAGTTGAACACGTGGCTACAGGGATGGTGCAGGAGGGAGGGATTCAGATACCTGAATAATTGGGGCTCATTTTGGGATAGGTGGGACTTCTACAAACAGGATGGTCTACACCTGAACCAGAGGGGTACCAGTGTCCTGGGGTGGGGGGGGGGGGGGGGGGAAGAGATTTCCTAATGTTCTTCAGGAGGGTTTAAACTAATTCAGCAGGGGAATGGGAGCATAAATTGTAGCTTCAGTGTCCAGGAGGTTGAGAGTAGCGAGGTCATAAATAAGGTTTCAAGGTCACGGGAACATACCAGCAGGCAGGCAGGAGCATCCAGAATAAGGTGGGTGAACTTACAGCATGGGTTGATACCTGGGACTTTGATGCTGTGGCCATTTCAGAGACATGGACAGAGCAGGGACAGGAATGATTGTTGCAGGTTCTGGGGTTTAGATGTTTCAGTAAGACCAGGGAAGGTGGAAAGAGAGGGGAAGGTGTGGCATTGTTAATCGAGAACAAAATTAATGGTAGCAGAAAGGAGTTTGAGGACACATCTACTGATTTAGTTTGGGCTGAGGTTAGAAACAGGAAAGGAGAGGTCACCCTGTTGGGAGATTTCTATAGGCCTCAGAATAGTTCCAGAGATGTAGAAGAAAGGATACCAAAGATTATTCTGGATAGGAGCGATTGTAACAGGGTAATTGTATTGGGGTCTTCAACTTTCCAAATACTGACTGGAAATCCTATAGTTTGAGTACTTTAGATGGGTCAGTTTTTGTCCAATGTGTGCAGGAGGGTTTCCTGACACAGTATGTAGACAGACCAACAAGGGGCGAGGCCACATTGGATTTGGTACTGGTAATGAACCAGGCCAGGTGTTAGATTTGGAGGTCGGTGAGCGCTTTGATGATCGTGACCACAATTGGGTTACGTTTACTTTAATGATGGAAAGGGATAGGTGTACAATGCAGGACAATAGTTACAACTGGGGGAAAGGCAATTATGATGCGATTAGGCAAGACTTAGGATGCATAGGACGGGGAAGGAAGTTACAAGAGACACACACATGATTGAAATGTGGACCTTATTCAAGGAATGGCTACTGCATATCCTTGATATGAGTGTACCTATCAGGCAGGAAGGAAGTGGTTGAGTGAGGGAGCCATGGTTTACTAAAGAAATTGAATCTCTTGACAAGAGGAAGAAGGCTTATGTAAGGATGAGATATGAAGGCTCAGTTAGGGCACTTGGGAGTTACAAATTAGCCAAGAAGGACATAAAAAGAGAGCTACGAAGAGCCAGGAGGGGACATAAGAAGTTATTGGCAGTCAGGATCAAGGAAGATCTTAAAACTTTCTATAGGTATGTCTGGAATAAAATAATGACAAGAATATGATGAGGGCCAATCAAGGACAGTAGAGGGAAATTGTGTGTGGAGTCAGAGGAGACAGGAGAAGTGCTAAATGAATATTTTTCGTCAGTATTCAAACTGGAAAAAGACATTTTTGTCGAGGAGAATACTGAGAGACAGGCTACTAGACTACACAGGATTGAGGTTCACAAGGAGGTGTTAGCAAATCTGGCAAGTGTGAAAACAGGTAAGTCCCCTGGGCTGGATGGGATTTATCCTAGGATGCTCAGTGAATCGAGGGAGGAGATTGCAGAGCCTTTAGCTTTGATCTTTATGCTGTCATTGTCTACAGCAATAATGCCAGAAGACTGGAGGATAGCAAATGTCCCCTTGTTCAAGAAAGGGAGTAGAGACAACCCTGGTAATTATAGACCAGTGAGCCTTACTGCGGTTGTGGGTAAAGTGTTGGAAAAGGTTATAAGAGATAGGATTAATAATCATCTAGAAAGGAATAAGTTGATTAGGAATAGTCAACACGGCTTTGTGAAGGGTGGGTAGTGCCTCACAATCCTTATTGAGTTCTTTGAGAAAGTGACCAGACAGATGGATGAGGGTAAAGCGGTTGATGTGGTGTATATGGATTTCAGTAAGACATTTGATAAGGTTCCTCACGGTCGGCTATTGGCACAAAATACTTAGTCATGGGATTGAGGGTGATTTAGCGGTTTGGCTCAGAAATTGGCTAGCTGAATGAATACAGAAAGTGGTGGTTGATAGGAAATGTTCATCCTGGAGTTCAGATACTGGTGGTGTACTGCAAGGATCTGTTTTGCGGCCACTGCTATTTGTCATTTTTATAAATGACCTGGATGAGGGCATAGAAGGATGGGTTAATAGATTTGCAGATGACACGAAGGTCAGTGGAGTTGTGGATAGTGCAGAAGGATGTTGCAGGTTACAGAGGGACATAGATAAGCTGCAGAGCTGGGATGAGAGGTGGTAAACTGAGTTTAATGTGGAAAAGTGTGAGGTGATTCATTTTGGAAGGGGTAACAAGAACACAAAGTACTGGGTGAATGGTAAGATTCTTGGCAGTGTAGATGAGCAGAGGGATCTTGGTTTCCATGTACATAGATCCCTGAATGTTGCCACCCAGGTTGATAGGGCTGTTAAGAAGGCAGACAGTGTATCGACTTTAATTGGTAGAGGGATTGAGTTTCAGAATCATGAGGTCATGTTGCAGCTGTACAAAACTCTGGTGCGGCTGCACTTGGAGTATTGTGTGCAGATCTGCTCACTGCATTATAGGAAGGGTGTGGAAGCTTTGGAAAGGGTTCTGAGGAGATTTACTCGGATGTTGCCTGGTATAGAGGGAAGGTCTTATGAGGAAAGGCTGAGGGACTTGAGGCTGTTTTCATTAGAGAGAAGAAGACTGAGAGGTGACATAATTGAGACATATAAGATAATCAGAGGATTAGGTAGGGTGGACAGTGAGAGCCTTTTTCCTCAGGTGGTGATGGCTAGCATGAGGTGACAAAGCTTTGAATAGATATAGGACAGATGCCAGAGGAAGTTTATTTACTCAGAGAGCAGTAAGGATGTAGAACACCCTGTCTGCAACAGTAGTAGACTCATCAACTGTAAGGGCATTTAAATGGTCATTGGATAGGCATATGGATAAGAAGGGAATAGTGTAGGATAGATGGGCTTCAGATTGGTTTCACACATCAGCACAACACCGAGGGCTGAAGGGCCTGTAATGCGCTGTAATGTTCTATGTTCTATCCTTACCAAGGTGGGTTGTCGACTTGAGATCTACCTGATCAGGTAAAATTTTATATGCAGCATTTCAGCGAGCCCTGCATGATTCTACAGATCTGTGCTGAGGCTGTGAGCTAAAGTGAAGTGGCATATCCTCAACACCTTTCTGCAGTGGTTCTGCCTCTGCTGACATTGCCCTGGTCTTTGGATGGGTTGGGATAGAGACACATGATGCAGTGAAAGAAGCTGGTGGAGGAAAGCAGGTGTTACATGCTCACAATGCCTTTAAGTTCCCCACTTGATATCACATCTCAAACTCTGGGAGACGAGGGACTGAAAAAGGGATCCCACGCTGTCACTTACCATCATCTGCTGCAGAAAGGGATGGAATGATAGAAGCTACCTCACGCCAGGCTTTTTTGTCTCGATTGAATTTTAGATAAAATAGAGAGTAGAGTGTCAGTCATTGTGTGGCACTGTACTCAGATAAAGGATATCCACTAGTTAGATAGTGGTGGGGAATGAAGACAGGATGAGGTGGGTGTGATGCTGAATGTTAGGCATGTGTTCTGAGTGGCAACAAGTATTGCTGGATGATTGAAGGAGATGTGTTACATTGAGCAGAAGGGACACTATTGGTGTGTTAGGCCTCAGATGTGTTGATCATCTGTGTGAGTCCATTGTGTTTATTTTTTGCAGTGATGCCATGTCTGTCAATATTTATATCCAAGGTGATGTGCTCCCCTATCCTTTTCAGCCTGATTCTCAAATTGCCAACATGGGAAACAATGCATCCCTGTTGGATCCCACTCAGAGACCAGATGTTCCAGAGGAACAGTGTAGTCCTTTCTCTTCAAGGTTTATTAATCCTTCTCATGTGTGAAAACTGATTTTTCTGTAAGGTATGATTGCAAGTGTGCAACTACCTTTCAATATTTTAAACATTTATTCATGGTATGTGTGAACCTTTGGTTAGGTCAGATGTATTGCCCACCCCTAATTATCCCGAGGGCTGTTCAGAGTCAATCACAATGCTGGAGCCACATGTAGGCCAGATATCGTTGGCTGTGGGTCATTAGTCAAACCAGACATTTGATTTCATTGTCTTTCTAGCATAGCATGTGGGACAAAGTCTATATGTGTCTCTGAGCTGCCTTCAAATCCTACCTACTCTGCAGTTGAGCCCACACAAAAAAATGTCCATGTTTAAATCACACAATTATTTCTATCAGCCATGATGGGTTAATTATTATCCAGTTTTAAAGTCGCCATCATCTTAAGCACATTTGGACAGGAATATCTTTGTCTAATCATTTGTTGCCACTTCAATGATCTACACGGATCAATAAAAGAGGCAAAATCTTCAAGTTAAGAGTCCATTCTGAAAATGATATCACCAGCAAAAAGCTTTCACATGAAAGGCAACTTTGTGATTTAACAGATCTCAATAATCCCCGTTCAATAACTTAATAAATGCTAGTTTAAACTTCACAGAGTTGCATAGCCACCAAAACATGAAGTCTGTTCACTGTAAGCACTGCACCTTCCCACATTCACAATGTAGAGGCTAGATTCGTGGATAAAGATAATTATGGATCTCTGATATTTTTCTTCTGGAACTGGCTGTCACTAGTCTAGGAATTCCAAATCCATAAAAACTACTACCGTTAGTGTGCAGGCAATTCTTAATTCCCCTGCAACAGGAACTAGGACAAATTGGGAGAAAAACAGAGCTAGAAGGAAACACGCAGCAGCATCAAAGATAGCTTTCCCCATATGTCTTAAAGTCACCACTGTAAGTGATAATGAATTCATGATCTTATCTACAGATTACATTGTGTTAGATCCATACCTGAGCGTGTGGGAGTAAATGAGCTACAGATAACATCTACAAAGAGGAGGAAAAGATGAAATAAGGAATTATTTTTAAAACAATACCAAATCTTCCCTCAAACAGAATCACACTACAATAAATATAAAGTGAAATGGTCATTATTTTCAGAAAGTTAATTAATTTCAAATCTTCACCAAGTCCTGAGATCTTTATCTCACCTTTGCCAGCTTCATTTGAAGTTCCATAACAAAACCTCTAAATATGAATTTAAGTGCCAGTCCTTGCCCTGGCCATTTGTTGTTGGTGGGCATTAAATATTCAATCATTAAACATGTAGGTCTCACCGGTCAGGCCACAGCTTGACTACAACATGCCCATTTATGGCCACGAGGATCTCATAAATTCAAAGTCATAGAGTTGTGCAGCACGGAAACAGACCCATTGGTCCAATTCATCTCTGCTGATCAGATATCCTAAATTAAGCTTGTCCCTTTTGCCAGTATTCCACCCATATCCCTCTAAACCCTTGCTATTCATGTACTCATCCAGATGCCTTTTAAATGTTATAATTGTACCAGCCTCCACCACTTCCTCTGGCAGCTCATTCCATATACGCACCACATTCTGCATGAAAATGTTAACCCTTTTAAATCTTTCCCCTCTCACCTTAAACCTACGCCCTCTAGTTTTGGACTTGCCAACCCGAGGAAAAAGACTTTGGCTATTCATCCCATCAATGCCCCTCAATTTTATAAACTTCTATAAGGTCACGCCTCAGCCTCTGACACTCCAGGGAAAATAGCCCCACCCTATTCAGCCATTCCCTATAGCTCAAATCCTCCAACACCAGCAACATCCTTGTAAATCATTTCTGTACCCTATTAACAACATTTTTCCGACAGAGAGATCAAAATTGAACTCAGTATTCCAAAAGTGGCCTAACCAATGTCCTGTACAGTCACAACATGACCTCTTAATCCCTATACTCAATACAATGACCAATAAAGACAAGTGTACCAAATGCCTTCTTCACCCTGTCGACCTGCAACTCCACCTTCAAGGAGCTATGCTAAAGGAAATAGTCAGGTGTTTCTGGAAATTATTTCCCTCATGTCAGAATAAAGCCCCTATTGCTGACACTCTGATCTTGCAAATCACTGAGGGGTAAACTTGACCTCACACATAAACAGGTTCTCTTATACTAAGCTATATGAAAAACTAGCATTAAACTCAAACCTCTACTCACACCAATTTATCCTTCAGCACTAATGTGGTCTCTAATTTAATGTAAAATGCTAACCTAGCCCAAGACATAAATAGGGAAGTGCCAGTCTTGGACTGGGGTGGACAAGATCAAAAGTCAGATCACACCAGATTGTAGTCCAGCAAGTTTATTTGAAATTGCAAGCTTTCAGAGTGAAGGGGATGGAGGGGCAACACTCCAAAAGCTTGTGGTTTCAAACAAACCTATTGGACCATAACCTGGCTTCATCTGACCTCTGACCTTAAGACTTAAATCTACACTCAAACAATAACATGCCCTCAAACAAGTTGTCAAAAATAATCTATCTCCAACCCAATGAATATTTTAAGACTGAAACACTCATACCAACAGCAAATTGAGTACCAAATCCTCAAATACTAATCTATTCTCAAGTTCCAACTTATTTTGAAACATTAACTAGCCTTCAAGCATTTTATTAAATCTTTAGACCATTGTTACAAAAAAATGTATTAATTTCAGCTTTGTTTTTCTGCTATTTTTACATCGCAGGGCATAATATTTACAGGGCTGGAAATGTGTTGCTGGAAAAGCGCAGCAGGTCAGGCAGCATCCAGGGAACAGGAGAATCGACGTTTCGGGCATAAGCCCTTCTTCAGGAATTGATGTTTATGGTTGCAATAGAAGTGGGGGGGGGCGGGGAGGTGGATGTTGGTGAGGTGAGTGGCGTGAACCAAGGATTGGCAAAGGGAACGGTTCTTGCGGAAGGCACAGAGAGGTGGAGAGGGGAAGATATTCAGGGTTGATTCATGATGAAGTGTTTTTGCCCGAAAAGTCCACTCTCCTGCTCCTCATATGCTGCCTGACCTGCTGTACTTTTCCAGCACCACACACTCGAGTCTAATCTCCAGCATCTTCAGTCCTCATTTTTGCCTATAATATTTACAGGTAATCACAATCTGATCCTGCTATACAAAAATAGAAACTTAACAGCGTCAAATCCAGGTGGAATGGAGTCCCGAGCCAATTCCCTGATCAAACAGTAGGTGATGATCACCTGACCATTTTACAACATAATTGTAAAGTTATCATGTACAAATCTCAAAGAATTGTGTTAAGTTCTTACCGTGGGGTGAGTGAGGGCTTGAACTACTGACACGATCTGCAGACAAGGAGCAAATGATTAAATTTACACCTATAGTGAATTAATACTACATAAAGGGGAGTTTTCAGTTCCGGTGCAATGGAAGATCAAAAGAACATGCTCCTTGATTACTAGATTAATTTAAGTTATAGTCACAGTCTTTTTTGACAGAAATTTCATTTCAAATTCTCATCAATTCATAAATGGCCGTGTCGGTGCTACAGTTCATCGACTTCATCCAAACTACCACCCCAGCCTTAAATTCACTCTCTCAGACATTTCCCTCCCCTTTCTTGACTTCTTTGTTTCCATCTCCGATGACAGTCTACAGCTGAATATTTACCATAAACCCATAGACTCACTTAAATACCTGGAATACACCACCTCCCACCCAGTGTCCTGCAAGAACTCCATCCTGTTTTCCTAATTCCTCTGCCTCCATCAATCTGCTCGGACAGGGAAACATTCCACTCCCAAGCATCCCAGATGTCCACCTATTTCGAACAATGTACTTTCCCCCCCTCTGTCATCCAGACAACCCTCCAAAGCACCTCCTCCATTCTCTCTCCACAGCTCTGAACCTCCCCCTCCAAACATCACAAAGATAGGGTCCCCCTTGTCCTCACCTACTACCCTATCAGTCTCTGTATCCAACGCATCATCCTTAAACACTTCCACCAACTCCAACTAGACCCCACCACCTAGAACATCTGCCCCTCCCCACCCTTCCCTGCCTTCCGCAAGAACAGTTCCCTTCTCCAATCTTTGGATCATGCCACACTCCCCACCAACCCCCCCTTTCGCTTGCAACCGTAAAAGATGCGAAACCTGCCAGCATACCAACCCTCTCACCTCCATCCAAGGCCCCAAACAGTCCTTCCAGGTGAGACAGAGGTTCACCTGCCTCCTCCTCCAACCTAGTTTACCGTATCTGGTGCTCCCGATGTGGTCTTCTCTACATCAGGGAGATCAAATGTAAGCTGAGGGCATATTTCACTGAGTATCTCAGCTGGGCCCCCAGGTGCTGACCGGACCTCCGCCCATTTTAATTCCCCTTCTCATGCCCTTTCCGACATGACCATCCTTTGCCTCCTTCATTGCCAAAACAAACCACAGTGCAAATTGGAGGAACAACACCTCATCTTCTGCCTGGGCAGCCTACAGCCAGGAGGACTCAATGTTGAGTTCTCCAATTTCAAATAAACTCCCTTCCCAGCCCCTCCCCCTTCTCCCTTCCATTTATCTGACCGACCCTTCCTTTTAGCCACCAACTGGATTCATTCCTCCCATCGACTAACCAAGTTGTACCCTCTACCTGTCTTCACCTATCATTAGCTCACCGTCCTGCCCTCTTCCCACCCAAAATCCTACACCTTCCCCCCCTTTATCTGCGATTCCCCCCACACCCACTCCCGGTCCTGAGGAAGGGTTACACCCGAAACATTAACTTCTCCACCTCCTGATGCTGCCTGGCTTGCTGTTTTATTCCAGCCTCCTGCTTGTCTAACCTATAAACAGCAATCTTCCTTGATGTCCCTTAATGCAGAGTAGTGTGAAGTAATATACTTCGAGAGGAATTATATGGACAGGCAGTTTGCAATAGATGACAGCATTGAGTTGTATAGATATAGCAGGAAGACTTTGATTTAATTTACAAAACTCTTTAGAGAAGCTAGCAGGTTGATAAGGTAGCTTAGAAATTGTGATCTGGGATTATAAAGTGATATAAATATACAAAGAAATGATACTGGAATGTTAAAAATCTCCTGCATGGTTTCAGTTGAAGTATCACAGACATTTTTGGAGGTTACCCTCCAGGAAAGGTGTAAAAGATTTTGAAAGGTTGCAAAGGACGGTTCACAAGATGTTACGGAAAAAGGATTTCAGTTCTGCTGAGCGTTCTTATCATGGCCAATCCACCTAAACTGCACATCTTTGGACACTGGGACGAAATCAGATCCAATGAAGGTAGCCCACATAGACACACGGCAGATGTGCAAACTCCACACAGGCAGTCACCCAAGGCTGCAATTAAACCCAGGACTCTGGCGTTGTGAGGCAGCAATGCTAACCACTGAGCCACTGTGCTGTCCACTTGCTAGGGAACAGGGGCAGAATCTGACATATGAATGTACATTCAGATACAGTTGAGCTGAGAATTGACAAGATCAATGGTGAACATTGGTGGAATGGAGCTTAGGGCATGTTCAAACCAGTTGTGCTGAATAATCAGCTCTGAATTATTTAAAAATGCCAGCCTTTGGTTATCATCCACAGGCTTTATGGCATTGTGCTAAATCCTGACCTTGCCTTGCACCAGTGGCTGAAATGCAGACGTGACCAGCTAACAAGGAAGAAATGACAAAAACTTGAGTGGCTACAGTGAATTAACTCCAGCTATAAAGGGAGGTTCTAGTCCCTATGTCAAAAATAATGGAATTTCTGTGATTGTTTTGTTAAGTTACATTTCAAATTTAAAGTGTCACTATTATTATCCCTAAAAGCTTTACAATTCAAATCCTCACTAACCACAGACCACTATGTAAGCCTCAAACATTTGGTTAGCTGTAGATCCATAATTGTAACCAGACTGATAATCCTGAAACTCCTACCTATGAGTCACTTCCTTAAATATTAGCTATTCTTCAAGCATTGTAAAGTTGTTATAATCCTCCTGGACTGCTCTCTCAATAGTCAAAGGTGACTGGTGGTGGTTTAACCTGAAGGTCACCGCAGCTCAGGCAAGGGGAGGGGTTGAAAAGGAGAGTAACCACAGCTGGTATGGGAATTAACACTCATACTCTATGTGTATCACTCTATCACTCTGTGTAAAGCCAACTGTCCAGCCAACTGAGCTAACTATAGCATCCATTGAAGTTCCCTCTGGCCAGACAACTGATTACAATGGTGTCTGTTCCTATTTTCAGAGGCACAGGAAGCTGTGACTTGTGCTCATGTACAGACCCATTTAGGGTGACCACATCCAAACTGCCTCCTCATTTATCTGAGTGTAACATTAAGCCCAGTGTGACTCTCACTGCTGGCTGACTGGCTGAACCCTCAGCAGCAGCCTGGCTAACATGTATTGCAGTTATCCTCCAACTCTTAAAGGCAGCATGCCTCTCTTAAAGGGGAGTACAATGAAAATACTGCTGTCTGACAGGATCATAATTGGATACAAGCGGTAGTGGGGAGGAGAGATTGAGCAAAAATAGAGCCCAGGAAAGAGAAGACTCCCAAATGCCATTGGCCTTATTGACCGTGGTCAACATGAGGAGAGAGTGGGGTGGACAGGCAGGCATGAGGCTCTCAAGGAATACCCTCTAAATGGAATGGACATGGATGGGCCAGGGACATCAATTGCCAGGGACTGGCTGCAGCAGGCTCACTGACCTCAGGCAGTGGACCAAGTCAGTGACTGTATCCTCACATACCACCTTGTACCGACCAACCCCTCACACTGCTTAACACATCACAGCTTATCATTCACCCCTCAAAAAGCCTTAGCATGGATGGCTCAAGGATTTCTTACAGTCATGTACTCACTCACCCTCACTTGGGGTGAAGGAAAAGGGCAGAAGGGAAGGATTGGGGGTGAGTGGGGGGGGGGCACAGTCACCTCATCAGCAAAGTCACATTTCATATCATATAGCATGATTGTTTCAGTATGGGTTCATCTGTTTAGATAAGGTCAGGGCAGACCTCAAAGTGTTTCTTTAAACAGTATTTGTTTACATTATATACAAGAGCATCATTGCAGCAGTCTCTCACTGTGTATCTCACCACCAATCCTCCCCTTCTGCCCTCTTCCTTCATCCAATCACCTCTAAGTAGTGGGTGGCACAGTGGCTCAGTGGTTAGCACTGCTGCCTCACAGCGCAAGGGACTTGCGTTCGATTCCAGCCTTGGGTGACTGTGTGGAATTTACACATTCTCCCTGTGTCTGTGTGGGTTTCCTCTGGGTGCTCCAGTTTCCTCCCACAATCCAAAAGATGTGCAGATCAGGTGGATTGGCCATGCTAAATTGTCCATCGTGTTAGATGCATTAGTCAGAGGGAAATGTGTCTGTGTGGGTTACTCTTTGGAGGGTCAGTGTGGACTTGTTGGGCTAAATGGCTTGTTTCCACACTGTAGGGAACCTAATCTTTTGGGGTGTTGACTGTCTCTGTCTGATACAAGAGTTAACCTCCGTGAAAGTGAGTTGAGAAAGCACACAGCATTCTTTAACTTAATCAATTCACTCTTTTATTCTCAAAAGCATCAAAATATCATATATCAAAAATATGCAAATATCAAATTATTCCTAAGTACAATTTGTAAACAGCCAGATGAAACCACACTAGTCATCCTTCTGGTGAGTGAACACTGTACACAAATTGAAACACACTACCCAGGAATATGTAGCTGGCCAGACTTCACAGTCGATCCCTTCCCTTCCCTTCTTTTCTGACAAAGAGTTTCTCATGCATTATTTCTCTCAGAGAATTATATGAGAGGGCTCAGGTAACACTGGGTTTTATCCCCAAAATTGGTTTCTGTATCGTCAGAGAAGTCTACATCGTGTTGCACAGTGCCGATCTTTCCAGTCAGGTACCAGAATGCCTTCCCTTCTCCTTGGCTGGTCTGAGCAGTAGGCATTATGTGTACGTGACTGTAGCATATTCACCTTGAGCAACTCTCAGTCTCTCCATTTAAGCTTGACCCTTTCTAGCCCTGCCCAACAAGGGGTCATTGAAATAGTTTTTAACCAGAAGACTCATGGCTAGTGAAGGAAGTTTATTCACTCATTCACCTCGAGGTAGATTTGAGGTCATTAGAAATAGTTTTTAACCAGAAGACTCATGGCTAGTGAAGGAAGTTTATTCACTCATTCACCTCGAGGTAGATTTGAGGTCATTAGAAATAGTTTTTAACCAGAAGGCAGTTGACAGTCGGTTAGAAAATGAAGCAAAACAAAGAATGAATAAAAGATTAATAAAAAGGGAGAAATTCAAGTTCAAGAGATGCTAGCCGATAATATTAAAACAGATGATGAGTTTCTAACAGGTAAGATAAAGTTACTGTAATCTTACCAAACCATAGGGCTGCTTTCTCATTACAGAGAGACAGCTTGTGCTAGTTTTAACCTGAGGTTCACTATGCCTCAGGCAAGAGGAAACTCCTTCACAGTAATCTCAGCCGGTGTGGGAATTGAACCCACACGGCTGGAATCACTTTACATCACAAACCATCTAACCAACCAACTGAGCTAAAAAGGGAGCAAGTAAGTAAAATCCTCTAAAGAGTTAATCTGGGAATTAATAAAGGCAATGACAGATGAAGTAAGCAGCTGTTTTCACTGTAGAGGATGTAATTAACATTCCAGAAGGTATTGTAACAGAGAGGAAGGAACTTAATATGCAAAGTATTCTGAGATAAATATTGGAACTAAGGGCTGACAAGTATCAGGTCTTGATGTAGTTTTCCATAGAATCTTAAAAGGATTCTAATAAGGCAGTAGGTGCATTGGTTTTACATTTCACAAATTCATAAATGCTGGAGAAGTCTCATCAGATTGGAAAATAGTAGCTGTGACTACTCCACTTAAGAAGCTAGGGAACAGAAATGAGGAACAGTACAGTCCACTTAGTCTTAGATTTTCCACAGTGAAAGTGCTGGACTCTGCACAGAGGAGAATATAGCATGGCACTTCAAACCTCTCAAGGCAATCAAGCAGAGTCAACATGGTTTGGAGAAAGGGATAGCACCGGCTCAAAGTAGTGCAGAGGGCTAGTTGGCAGACTGCTCACACTTACCCCATCCCTACAGAAGGGAAGTTGTCACTAAACCACCTATCTATTGGAAGCCACTAAATTGCCTAAAATATTCCCCCTCTCTCAGTGGGAGAAATTTCTGCCCTCAGGAGTTGCTCAGCTAATTCACCCACCAATGCCATGAGCTCCATGCTTCTATAAATCTCCTTTTGAGAAAAATGTGAAGCCAATTCCCACTTTAACAAGCTTGGTTGGCCTTTAATTATTCAAATACTGTTGATGAGTTAACTCAAGGATGGGGATAGTGGGTTATCCACCTGTACTATAATACATGCACATCTACCACAACTGTATCCCAATTGGACACCTAACATCCAGCTTATGTTTGACTAATTTCTCTTGAGTTCTTTGAGGATTAATAAGCAACATAGATGAAGAAGGACCTGTGCTGTACTTAGGTTGCATAAGACATTTGACAAGTGCATCATCAAAGTTTACTACACAAAATAAGAACTCGTGGTCTACAGCCAATATATTAACATGGGCAGAGGATTGGTTAGATAATAGAAAACAGAGCATAGGTGTAACTGTGTCATTTTTGGGTTGGAAAGATGTGAGGAGGGGACTGTAAAAAGGAATCAGTGCTGGGACCTCAATTATTTACTACTTATATCAATGAATTACATGACGGCACTAAATCTTTGGTAGCAAGGTTTATTGATAACACAAACTAGATATGATAATAAGTTCTGAAGAGAGTGTAAAGGAAAATAGATAGGTTGTGAGAAGGCACAAATTAGGTAGATGTGGGGTGTGTGTGTGTGTATATGTGTGTGTGTTCTGGTATATGAAATTATTCTGCTGGTAGGAGTGATTAGGAAGGCAAATGGAATATTGTCACAGATGGTTTTCTCCACAATGTTCTGAAGGAACCATATCTTTCATTGTACTCCATTGCCCTTGAGTAGTTGGGTGGTAGAGGCGACCTTCAGTCATGTATAGAAGGACTCTTCATCCATGAATATTTACTGTCAGGCTTTTCCTGATGGCCTGCAAATTGCCTCAGGAAGAAGTCATCATGACTCCAGCAGGTATTCATCAACGTGATTTATCACATAGGGTTGCACACCAAGGCATTTTGGTGGAATGATAGTCCTTGCAGTACCTTTACCTCTTTCATTGACATCAATCCCACAGATCTACGTGTGCAATTGATTATGCCATGCATCTTTGGGAATCCTGGGCTATCCTGGTGAATGCATACTCCTCCATTTCCTGCATATCTTTGATTATAGAGAAATTAATGAAATTGCCTCCCTTTGCACAAATGGCTGATATACTGAGTAATGTTTAGATTTTCGAAGAGTGTGGTGCTGGAAAAGCACAGCCAGTCAGGCGGCATCCAAGGAGCAGGAGAATCGACCTTCATCAGGCCTGCCTACAGAACCGCCATTTGCAATCACTTTCTCCTCAATGTTTGCATTTTGTCTGGTTCGATTTGGAATAAACCAGTCGCACAGGAGTTTCTCCTGGATCAAGTGAAGCTGTGAGAATTGCTCTTTGTTAACCCAGGCTGGGGAGCACCTTCTGTGGAGAACCTTTCTGCTCCTTCCTTGTGCAGGGGTTTTCCCTCACTGCAGCCTCTGCTCCATTCCTCTGGAATGACTTCAAAAGCAAACTACCATCAAACACAAGAGTGCCATTAAATACCCACCTACCTTCAAATACCAAGGTGCCCTCAATCCTTAAATAACCTTCAGGTACCAACCTACCCTGAAACACTGACCTATCAACTAGAGAAGACACCTTGAGCATTTATATGTTGTTAAAAGGATTTCCATTAACTTCAGCAGTTTGCTTGTTTAACTTTCCTATCTTCCAGACACTGTACAGGGGTATTTCAGAGTCAGCATCTGGTCATACTATTGTATATTTCAGGTACAGAAGAGTTGAAAGTTCACAGGATCAATGTTGAAGTGGAATCTCGTGCTGATTTCCTCATCAAACTCATTGAACAGGCCATGATCAACTCTTAGCCATTTTACAATAGCATATTTTAGTTATAATCCACAGGCCTGGTAGCGTTGTGTTAAATTCTTACCTTGTGTTGAGCCAGATGTTAAGCCAGATGTTAAGCCAGATGTTGAGCTACTGACAGGATCTGCAAAAACAAGCAGGAAATAACTAATCTGATTCAAACTCATGCTCGTTATAAGGGAAGTTTCTGGTCACCGTGCCACATACAATGGAAACAATGTTCCACAATTAATTTAATGTAACTATCATCATCTTCTGATTTAGTTTCATATTCTCACTGTGCTGTGGGCCATTATCTAGCCTTTGAATTCTTGTCTCCTGAAACCCCTAACTCAACATCTGTTATTGAGCAGAGAGAAAGTGAGCACTGCAGGCTAGGAGAAAGGTAGACAAAGGGATTGTTGATAGTCAGTCAGGAAAGATGTGAATATAAGTGATAATTGGGACAATGAATAAGTGAAAATAATTTGGCTGTGCATGACAGAACCTGGAGTTGTGGGGATAGATAATAGACATTGGAAGGAGGTGATCATGTTCTGAAATTGTTAAACTCAATGTCTAGTCCTGAAGGCTGTAAGTATCTCGGTGGAAGATGAGGTGTCACTTCTCCAGCTTGTGTTAAGTTTTACTGGAACACTGCAGCAAGCCTGAGACAGCGATGTTGGCCAGGGAACACGGTAGTGCATTAAAGTGGCAGGCACCTGGAAACTCCGGGTCTTTTTTTACACGCAGAGTGCAGATGTGTCACAGAGCTGTCATCCAGTCTGCATTTTGTCTCCCCAGTATAGAGGAGATCACATTGTGAGCAGTGAATGCAGTAGTCTAGATTGAGTGAAGTGCAGGTAACTCTGTGCTTCAGTTGGAAGGTGTGTTTGGGGCTTTGGATATTGAGGAGGGAGGAAGTTTTGCACCTTCTGTGATTGAATGGGAAGGTGCCATGGGGGTTGTTGGGAGTAGAGGGGAACAGTCCTTGTATAAGGCGGGCAAGGGAGGGGAGAGCTTAATGTGCCTGATGTTGGCATCCCAACAAAGGAAGCAGAAGTGACAGCGTATGATCCTTTGGATGAATGTTTACTCTGCTTTTTTCCCAACAGATGCTGCTGAATTTCTCCAGCAATTTCTGTTTTTTTTTCCAGATCTCCAGCATCCTTAGCACTTGGTTTTATTTCAGTGTTTAATTCACTGCTACATCTCTTCCAGGTATGCCCACTTTGAAGAGTTTCTGCTCTTCTCTTCTTGTTCACCATCAGTACCTTTGCTGTTGTGCTTAGTGTTTGAAAAAGTATTTACCAAAATTCACTTCCACAGCCACATCTCATTCCTCAGTGGCTGCTCCAGCTTGGACTCACTCTACATGAATTCCAACTTCAGATTTATCCTTCGTGGTTTGAATCCACCCAGGATCACAGGGATCTCCGTGATATATAATGTTCCTCAGACAGTTGCTCTTGCCACATCCTGAGATCCTCACTCAGTGCCATATATTGCCATGTACACATGCTCAACCCCTGTCTCCATTAGCACCACCTCATGCTGGCTCAGAGTTGTCCTGCCCCCCCCCCCCCCCCCCCCCCAGTTCCACTTTATTCTCCAGCTCATTCAATGTTTTAACAAGAAACCTTTTCTCTTCCTTTCAGGCCTTAAGGAGCACAAACTTCAACAACTCAGAGACACTCACATCCTTCTACATCCCCTTCCTTTCCCTCTGCCTCCACCCTTTCTCCTAACTAGTATACATTATATGAAGTAAGGTAAATGAACTTGAAGCGTAGATTGAAATTGCTAGGTATAGTGTTGTGGGTATCACAGAGACATGGCTGCAAGGGGATCAGGGCTGGCAACTAAATATTCAAGGATGCCCCTCCTCTCGAAAGGACAGGCAGATGGGCAGAGGGGATGAGGTTGCCTTGTTAGTAAGAAATTAAATTAATTTAGCAAGATGGTTAGCAAGAAGTGATATAGAGTCAGAAGGTGTTGAACCTGTGTGTGCAGAGTTGAGGAACCGCAAAGGAAAAAAGACCCTGATGGTTTGTGTACAGGCTGCCTCCTCGCAGTAATCAGGATGTGGGAAGAAAAGTACCATATATAGTCAAAGTTAAAAATCTCACAACACCAGGTTATAGTCCAATAGGTTTAATTGGAAGCACACTAGCTTTCGGAGCGCTGCTAATAGGAGCAGGGAATTGGGTGAAGAAGGTGGAAGAAAGGTATGAAGGTGGATAAATCACCCAGACCAGGTGGACTACACCCCAGAGATCTGAAAGAGATAGCTGAGGAAATTGAGGAGACATTGGTGGTGATCTTTCAGGAATTACTGGAGGCAGGGAAGTTCTCAGAGGACTGGAAAATGTCTAATGTAACACTCCTGTTTAAGAAGGGAGGGAGACAGAAGACAGGAAACTATAGGCCAGTTAGCCTGATCTTGGTCGATGGGAAGATTTGAGTCCATTATTAAGGATGAGATTGCAGACTACTTGGAAGTGCATGGTAAAGTAAGGCTGAATCAGTGCGGCTTTGTCAAGGGGAAGTCAAGTTTGATAAATCTGTTAGAATTCTTTGAGGTGGTAATGAGCAAGTTAGACAAAGGAGAACCAATGGATGTAATGTATTTGGATTTCCAGATATCCTTTGACAAGGTGCCACACAAAAGGCTGCTAAATAAGATAAGAGCCCATGGTGTTAGGGGCAAGATACTGGTATGGATAGAGGTTTGGCTGATTGGCAGAAGGCAGAGAGTGGGGCTAAAGAGGTATTTTTCAGAATGGCAGCTTATGATCAGTGGAGTTCCACAGGGGTCTGTGTTGGTACCATAACTAATCATGTTACTCATTAGCAATCTGGACAAAGAAACAGATGGCATTGTTCTTACATTTGCAGATGACAAAAAGATAAGTAGAGGGGCAGGTATTGTTGAGGAAGGATTTAAACAGGTTAAGAGAGTGGACAAAGAAGTGGCAGATGGAGGACAATGTGGCAAAGTATGAGATTATGCATTTTATTAGGAAGAATAGAAGTGTTAACTATTTTCTAAATGGGGCAATTCTTCAGATATCTGAAGCACAAAGGGACTTGGGAATCCTAGTTCATGATTCTCTTAATGTTAACATGCATCCAAGGATGCTGCCTGAACTGCATGTTAACATGCAGGTTCATTTGGCAGTTGAGATGGCAAATGCAATGTTAGCATTCATTTTGAGAGAGCTAGATTACAAAAGCAGAGGAAGGGTCACCAGACCCAAAACATTAACTTTGATTTCTTTTCACAGATATTGCCAGACCTGCTGAGCGTTTCCAGCAACTTCTGTTTTTGTACAAGAGCAGGGATGTACTGCTGAGGCTATATAAGGATTTGGAATATTGTGAGCAGTTTTAGGCCTTAAATATATGGAAGGATATGATGACCTAGGGAGGAAGTCCAGAGGAGACTTACAAGGGTGATCCTGTGAATGGGACCAAGAAATGGCAAATGGAGTTTCATATAGATAAGTCAAGGTCTTGCATTTTGTAAAGTCAAATCAAGGTAGATGTTTTATGGAGAATGGTAGGGCCTTAAGTATTATAGTGGAACAGAAGGACCTTAGAGTTCAGGTACATGATCCTCTGAAAATGGAATCGCAGGTAGATAGGGCAGTGAAGAAGGCTTTTGGCACACTAGCCTTTATCAGTCAGCACATTGAGGAGAGAAGTTGGCAAGTTATGTTAGTTATATAGGACATTGGTGAGGCTGCACTTGGAGTATTGTGTTCAGTTTTGGTCACTTTCCTACAGGAAAAATGTTCCTAAACTGGAAAGAGTGCAGAAGAAATCGACAAGAAATCTACAAGGGTCTGAGTTATAGGGAGAGGTTGGCTAAGCTAGGACTTTTTTCTTGAGAGTGTAGCAGACTGTGGGGGCATCTTATAAAAGTGTATAATATTATGAGAGACATGAACAGGGTGAATGCAGTCAGTCTTTTTCCAAGTGTTGTGGAATGAAGGACTAGAGGGCATCAGTTTAAGGTTAGAGGGGAAAGAACAAAAGGGAACCTGAGGGGCAACCTTTTTTCACAGAGGGTGGTACTCATATGGAATGAGCTGCCAGCAGAAGTGGCTGAACAACATTTAAAAGGCATTTGGACAAATACATGGATAGGAAAGGATTAGAAGGATATGGGCTCAGTGAAGGGAAATGGGGTTAGCATGCTAACTGGTCGGCATGGACCAGTTTGGGCCAAAGGGCCTGTCTCCATGCTGTAGGACTCTGACTCTATGAAGGGCTTTTCATATCAGGATTGATTGAGGACACTGGGCCTGTTCTCAAAGGAGTTTAGAAGGATTATGGGGAATCTGATTGAAGCTCTCAGTGTACTGAGTGGTCTGGATAGAATGGACGTGGAGAAGATGTTTCCAAAAGTAGGAGAGACTAGGACCCAAGGGCACAGCCACAAGGCGAAGGGACGACCTTTTAGATCTGAGATGAGGAAGAATATCTTCAGCCAGAGGGTAGTTGATCTGTGGACCTCATTGCCGCAGAGGGCTGTGGAGGCCAAGTCATTGAGTGTATTTAAGGCAGAGGTAGATAGGCTCTTAATTAGCAAAGGCATCAAGGGTTTCAGGGTGAAGGCAGGAGAATAGGGTTGAGAAACATAACATCAGCATTTGAACAGTAGAGCATACTTGATGGGTTGAATGGACTAATTCTGCTTCTAGGTCTTTTAGTCTTGTAGTCTAATGCTATTTCTTGTTGGGTACTTACTAACTCTTCTGGCCTTCTGCTCTCTGATGTTGAACATTCTATACTCAGCAAAGGTCTTTGTTTTATCCCTCAGTTCCTCCACCTCAATGAATTTTGGGCACGACATAACATTGAACTGATTTTCTGTCATAGAGTCATAGAGATGAACAGCAAGGAAACAGAACCATTTGGTCCAACCTGTCCATGCTGACCAGATATCCTAAATTAATCTAGTCCCATTTGTCAGCCCTTGGCCTATATCTCCCTTAACCCTTCCTGTTCATTTATCCATATAGATGCCTTTTAAAGATTGTAATTTTACCAGCCTTCACCATTTCCTCTGGCAGCTCATTCCATTACACTAACCCTAACACTCTGCATGAAAAAGTTGCCTCTTTTGTCCCTTTTAAGTCTTTCCCCTCTCACCCTAAACCTATGCCATCTAGTTCTGGAATCCTCCACCCGAGGGAAAATACCTTGTCTATTTACCCTATCCATATCCTTCAAGATTTTATAAACCTCTATAACGTCATCCCTTAGGCTCTGATGCTCCAGGGAAAACAACCCCAGGCTATTCAGCCTCTCCCTGTAGCTCTAACCCTGGCAACATCTTTGTAAATCATTTCTGAACCCTTTCAAGTTTCATGACATCCTTCCTATAGGAGGGAGACCAGAATTTCACACAATATTCCAAAGTGGCCGAGCCAATGTCCTGTACAGCTGGAACATGACCTCCCAACTCCTATAATCAATGCTCTGTCGAGTAAAGGAAAGCATACCAAATGCCTTTTTCACTATCCTATCTACCTGTGACCCCACTTTCAAGGAACTGGAACCTGCACTCCAAGGTCTCTTTGTTCAGCCACACTCTCCAGGACCTTGCCACCAAGCGTATAAGTCCTGCCCTGATCTTCCTTTCCAAAATGCAGCATCTCACATTTATCTAAATTAAATTCCATCTGCCACTTCTCAACCCATTGGCCCATCTGATCAAGATCCCATTGTACTCTGAGGTAACCTTCTTCGCAGTCCACTACACCTCCAATTTTGGTGTTGTCTGCAAACTTATGAATTAAACCTCCTATGTTCACATCCTTCTTCACCTTGTCCCCATTTCTATGGACAAGTATCCACTCCCCATCCAGACCTTTTCACATGCCTTCAAATTCTCCCTGCACCTGGACCCCTCCCTCTGGCATTTTACCTGCACTCAACCTGTTCATTGACAACTGTTGACATGACATTAGTCATTTTAATTTCTCTGCGCCAACCCACCCCCCCATGCATTCAAACCTACCTCCCTCTGAACTCACTGCACTCCGTGCTCTCAGATCCAGCTCTGACTGTGTCATCAGCCTGCCGACAAAGGCGGTGCTGTTTACGTCTGGTATACTGACCTCTGCATGGAGGCTGAACACCCCCTGTCAGATACCTGCTCTGATCTCTCTCTGAACCATGACCCTACTATCGAGCATCAGGCCATTGTGTCCATGACTGTCACGAACCTCATTTCATCTGGGGATCTGCCACCAACAGCCTCCAAGGCAATAGTCCCCAAACCCTGTATAGCCCACTTCTACCTTCTCTTCAAATCTATAAAGAGAACTACCTGGGCAGTCCCATTGTCTCATCTGCTCCTGGTCCATGGAGCTTATCCTTTACCACCTGGGCTTGTTTTTCTCACTTGTTCAATCACTTCCCACTTACGTCAGCGATCCATTGGACATGTTATGTCAGAGTCAAAATTTCCTGCTTGCAGGCTCCATTCACCTCCTCTTCACCATGGATGTGCAATCCTTTTACATGTCCATCCCCCATCAGGATGGTCTCAGGGCCTTTTGCTTCTTCCTGGTAAAAAGGCCTGTATTATCCCATCCACCACCACCCTCTTCCACCTCACTGAGCTAGTCCTCACTTTGACCAACTTCCCCTTTACCTCTGCACTCACTTTCTTCATGCAAAGGGGTGGCCTTGAATACCCACATGGGCCCCTGTTATGTCCATCTCCTTGTGGGCGACGTGGAACATTCGTTATTCCAATTCTACTCTGGCCCCACCCACATCTTTTTCTCTGTTACACCTGCTTCCCTCTCTGCTTCCCTCTCTCGTTCTGAACTGGACGTTTATCAATTTCGCTTGCAATTTCAATCCAGTCTCACCTTCACCTGGTCCATGTCTGACTCCTCCTTTCCCTTCCTTTACATCTGTTCCTGGCAAGAGGTTGGCCAGCAATATCCACTAAAATCCCACCAACTCTCACAGATACCTTGACTATATATCCTCACACCCTGCTTTCTGCAAAGACTCCATTCCATTTTCCAAATTCCTCCATCTCCATTGCAACTGTTCTGATGATGTCACCTTACAGAGAGGGCCTCAGACATAGCCACATTGTTCCTCAATCACATATCCTCAGCATTGTGGTTGACTGGTTCCTCAGCCATGCCTGACCCATTTCCCACATTTCTGCCCTCATCCATTCTCTTGCCTCCGACAACACTCCCTGGTCCTCACTTTCCATCCCAAATGCATTCACATCCAAAGGATGATAATCCACCATTTCTTCCACCGTCAGTGGGATGTCTGTACTCGACATGTATTCCCCAGATTCTGTCATGAAATTACAGTTCAGTTCAGTATAGCCAACCCATTTTCAGTTATTCATAGTCACACTATCACTTATCTAGCTTTTCTTCCTCCCTGTCTTACTATCAACAATTCCTTTGTCTGCCGGCATTTTTATTTCTCTCTTTCTCTGGGCTCCATTGCCTCTTATCCATTCGCTCTTTGCTCCTCTCCCCACCCCGATCATTAGCATAGATACCACCTTTTTTGAGCTGCTTCTCGTCTGAACAAGAAATATTAAAGGTCGAAGAGTGTGGTGCTGGAAAAGCACAGCAGGTCAGGCAGCATCTCAGGAGAAGGAGAATCCACGTTTCGGGCATAAGCCCTTCATCAAGAACATGAAATGTTAACTCTGTTTCCCTCTCCATTGTACTGCCAGACCTGCTGAGTTTCTCCAGCCATTTCTGGATTTATTTATTTCAGATTTCCAGTATCTGCGTTCTTTGCTTTATTTTAATTGTTTTATTTTATTCTACCTGAGAGGTTTGTTTGACATTTTTACCTTGGCGGGAGGCTTGAGCTGTGGTACGGTTCTGGCAGTCTGCAAAAGAAACTTATTGAGTTGGAGAAAATTGACCAGATGACATTAAATACTCACCTCTAAATGAGATTAAAGCTCTGATGGTTTTTTTGTAGCATAACCCTATAAAGTTGGGCGTTTTTAGTCACAGGCAAGGAATAGTGATGCTTATCTGGGAAAGGGTAACTTCTCAGTGGCAAAACATTGCAGATTTGTGCTGAGTGTGGGCCAACATAGACAAAAGACAATGATCATTTCAGGGCCTGAGTGAAAGAGAGTGAGGGTTATTAATTTTCTTGGTTTGAATGAAACTTTCCCAGCCCAGTGCGACCCTCTCAGGTCAGGTTCCGCAGCTCATACCTCTGATCGTTCGCATTGCACACCAAACATTCATCTTCCAAAGTTACCGGAGCAATGGGAGATGAGGAACATGTTATATTGGTCCCAAATTACAATCAGACCCATAATTACAACACTGTGTTGACTCAGGGGGGAGAGATTAGCCTTAGAAAGGGTGCAAGCCTTGAATGGAAAATTGAACGTAATATAATGGAGAAATTTAAGAAAATTAATAGGGCAGAGACAGGTAAACTATTGCTCTGGAGCAAGGGGATACAACCTTAAAGTTAAAGATGATGAAGTGACCAGGAAGGTTGATGAGGACAGGGTGGTAGACATAGGGTGGTCGATTTCAGTAAGGCCTTTGATAAGGTTCCGAATTGCAGGCTAAACTGTGAAGTTCTGATGTCATTGAGCTGGTGCTGAAATGTGGGGCCCTGGAGCTGCATTGTAGATTAAGGATAAATTACATTTTCTGAACTTAAATACAACACCAGCAATTTTGCTTTATGCAACATGATACTCCTGTATAGTACAGTGTGGCTTCCTCTCTGCTGTATAATACCCCATCAACAGTCACCAATTTCATGTATGCACAATCCCTTTCTCTCCCAACTCAAACCTCAAACTAAATGTCTAAATGTGTAAAAGAAGAGAAAAGTAATGTAAAGGAGTCACACAGGCACCTGCTAATGCCTCACTGAATTTAATGAAATAATGAACAGGTGAGTGTTATCAGCTTTCATCTGCTAATAGGGTAGATGTTAGTGTTTGACTTGCCTTTACCGTTGTGTGAGTTATACACACTCCTCCCACTGATGGTGAACGTTAGTTTGACAAAGCCTTGAAAAGAGGGTGATGCTCAGTCATTGTTGTATCTGAACCCTGGGGCAAACTTGTAATGATGTCACAAGCCGCACATGACTAGGTCTAAATACCACAGTGTGGGCATTGTTTGAACTCTCTAGAAGGAGCACTTTGTAACATACACCAGAGTGAGACTCTGGAAGTGACACAGGAAGATCGTGTCCATGAACACTCAAAGAAAGTAGATTAGACATTACCTCATGTAACTATAAGTCAGAGCCTGGTATAGATTATCATTAATGGTGGAAGCTAGTATGAAGTATGATAAATAGTGTTACTTTGAACACTGAGTTCAAAGATAGTTCTTGACTTTGTTTTCTGTCTGTCTTGAACCTAAATTGATTGTGTGCGTGAAGTTATTTAACAAAAATTGTTTCCTGGTTCCCACCACAATTCCAGGTGGTTCATTCCATATCCCAACTGAGTGAAATTATTTTCCCTCGTGTCACCCTTGTTTCTTTGACATATGACTTTAAATATATGTCCTATTGTTCTTGTTTCTATTACAAGCAGTAACAGTTTCTCCATATTTACTCTATCCAGCGGCATGTTATTTTGAAAACCACTATCAGGGTCTGCTCCCGATCTTCTCTCAAAGGAAAACAATACCAACTTCTTCAATCAATCCTCATGACTGTAATCTTCTAATATAAATGTAACATTTTCCATTTTGTAGCCAGCCCATTTTGATTCAACGTTTTCCTCCTCTATCAATTAAATTATCCTCAAAGCAGTTTGTTCTTTATGATCACAATATCACTTCACCCGAGGTACACAGGCATGCATTATCTCTGACCGATTATAATACATTCTTACCTATACGTGCTGCAATGCCTGTGGGTTTGTTGTTTAAACCTGAAAGAAAAAGTGATACCTGTATCATTAAATGCATGAGAAGTGGCAAGCTGATTACATCAGTAAAGTAGCAATTCTTCCAGTGTGTAATACTGTGATCTATATGACTTCTATTAGTAAGTACAAGCTACTTACTGGGAAGGGTATATTTGGTAGTGGAGGACGCATTAACTCTGGGGTTGGAGGTGCTGTGTGATATCAAAAATGTGGACAAAATGCTGGTGTTGGACTGGGGTGGACAAAATCAAAAGTCACATGAAACCACGTTACAGTCCAACAGGTTTATTTAAAAAGCACAAGCTGTCAAAACGCTGCTCCTTCATCAGGTGAAGTTGAGTCTTGATTTGTCATCTAATGAAGGAACAGCGCGCCGAAAGCTTGTGATTTTAAATAAACCTGTTGGACTATAATCTGGTGTCATGTTACTTTTGATATTGCCCACCCCAGTCCAACACCAGCATCTCCACATCATAGAAAATGTGGGCAAGAAATTGACGTCATTAGCACCCACCATTGAGTAGCATTGCAGTGCACATATCACTGGGGTGACACTGCCTCTACAGTGCCAGTGGAAAATTCTGGAGCGTATTCACGAAGAATGCCAAATTGATTTAAGAATTCACCTGCAGAAAATGGAGGCTGGAGATATGCAGAGCAAGGTCAGCAGAAAACCCTTCGTGTCAGTCAGAGCTCTGTGCTCCCTTTTAGTTGCACACAGCTTAATGCACATTCAGCAACAGGAAACACCTGCCTCCAGCCCAGGGGGCCTCAACTATACAGGAGTTATTTCCGGATGGACTTCTTCTTGGTATTTTTATGATTCTGGTCTGTTTAGTGTCCTCTGCAATTCTTTACACTCACTAAAGTCTACACAGAACAGTGTGGTAGATGCTGAAGAACATTCGGATGATTTGGGGCTTCTGCTCCCAGACCTGACAATGATAGTAATCATTGCCCAAGAATCACAGCCTGACTTGAACAATAGATTGAGGCCATGCAGGGAAGAGTAAGCTGCAGGAAGAGAGGAGATAAGAAAGAAGAGAAGAGCTCTCAGCAGGAGGCCATGTCTGTGTTGGGTAATCACAGAGAGTTTGTCCACCTTCAGCCTTTTTGAGGATTAATGTGAGAGGTATCTGTACTCGGTAAGGGAGTCCTCACTGAGACGTGTTACCTGCTGCAACCACAACGGTACCCTAATCACCAAAAGTGGATGCTGAAGGTGAGTTTATAGGCATCCGTAAGACCGTAAGACCAGATGACATAGGAGCAGAATTAGGCCATTTGGCCCATCCAGTCTGCCCTGCCATTCGATCATGGCTGATGTGTTTCTCAAACCCATTCTCCAGCCTTCTCTCCATAACCCTTGATCCCCTTACCAATCAAGAACCTATTTATCTCTGTCTTAAATATATTCAGCGACTTGGCCTCCATAGCTGTCTGTAAGAATGGGTTCCACAGATTAACCACCCTGTCACTGAAAAAATTCCTTCTCATCTTGGTTCAAAGGGTTGTCCCTTCAATCTGAAGCCGTGCCTCGAGTCCTAGTCTCTCATACTAATGGAAACATCTTCTCAACATCCACTTTATCCAGGCCTCTCAGTATTCTCAAAGTTTCAATCAAGCTTTCCTCCAAACATCATGGGCTGTTGTCTTACTGAGCAGACTCCTGTGCAGCATCTCATCAAATGTTTTCTGAAAATCCAAATAGATCCAAGTCCAGTGGCTTTCTTTTGTCTAAGTTGCTTGTTATGTCCTCAAAGGATTCTAAGATTTGTTAGTCATGACCTCCCCTTGATGACCCCATGCTGATTAAGCCTTATTTTACCATGCAAGCCAACCCCAACCCTGCTGCCCACAGAGTCATAGAGTCATAGAGATGTATAGCATGGAAACAGACCCTTCGGTCCAACCTGTCCATGCCGACCAGATATCCCAACCCAATCTAGTCCCACCTGCCAGCAACCGGCCCATATTCCTCCAAACTCTTCCTATTCATATATCCATCCAAATGCCTCTTAAATGTTGCAATTGTACCAGCCTCCACCACATCCTCTGGCAGCTCATGCCATACACGTACCACCCTCTGCATGAAAACGTTGCCCCTTAGGTCTCTTTTATATCTTTCCCCTCTCACCCTAAACCTATGGCCTCTAGTTCTGGACTCCCCGATCCCAGGGAAAAGACTTTGCCTATTTATCCTATCCATTCCCCTCATAATTTTGTAAACCTCTATAAGGTCAGCCCTCAGCCTCCGACGCTCCAGGGAAAATAGACGCAGCCTGTTCAGCCTCTCCCTGTAGCTCAAATTCTCCAACCCTGACAACATCCTTGTAAATCTTTTCTGAACCCTTTCAAGTTTCACAACATCTTTCCGATAGGAAAGAGACCAGAATTGCATGCAATATTCCAACAGTGGCCTAACCAATGTCCTGTACTGTCACAACATGACCTCCCAACTCCTGTACTCAATACTCTGACCAATAAAGGAAAGCATACCAAACGCCTTCTTCACTATCCTATCTACCTGTGACTCCACTTTCAAGGAGCTATGAACCTGCACTCCAAGGTGTCTTTGTTCAGCAACACTCCCTAGGACCTTACCATTAAGTGTATAAGTCCTGCTAAGATTTGCTTTCCCAAAATGCAGCACCTCGCATTTATCTGAATTAAACTCCATCTGCCACTTCTCAGTCCATTGGCCCATCTGGTCCAGATCCTGTTGTAATCTGAGGTAACCCTCTTCGCTGTCCACTACACCCCCAATTTTGGTGTCATCTGCAAACTTACTGAATGTATCTCTTATGCTCGCATCCAAATCATTTATGTAAATGACAAAAAGTAGAGGACCCAGCACCAATCCTTGTGGCACTCCACTGGTCACAGGCCTCCAGTCTGAAAAACAACCCTCCACTACCACCCTCTGTCTTCTACCTTTGAGCCAGTTCTGTATCCAAATGGCTAGTTCTCCCTGTATTTTAGGTGAGCACTTTGGGGATTGTGACCATAATTCGGTGATTTTTACTCTCGTGATGGAGAGGGATAAGTGTGTACTACAGGGCAAGAGTTATAGCTGGGGTCAGGGAAATTATGATGCGGTGAGGCATGACTTAGGATGTGTGGCTTGGAAAAGTAGACTCCAAGGCAAGAGTGTAAATGATATGTGGAGCTTGTTCAAGGAGCAACTATTGAGTGTCCTTGATAATTATGTACCTGTCAGGCAGGGAGGAAAGGGTCGTGCGAGGGAGCCGTGGTTTAATAAGGAATTGGAATCCCTTGTTAAATGGAAGAGGGCGGCCTATCTCAAGATGAGACGTGAAGGTTCAATTGTGGCGATTGAGAGGTATAGGGTAGCCAGGAAGGACCTGAAGAGAGAGCTAAGAGCAGCAAGGAGGGGACATGAAAGGTCCTTAGTCGGTAGGATTAGGGAAAACCCTAAGGCTTTCTATAGGTATGTTAGGAATAAAAGAATGACTAGGGTAGGAATAGGTCCAGTCAAGGATAGTAGTGGGAAGTTGCGTGTGGAGGCGGAAGAGATTGGGGAGACACTGAATGAATACTTTTCTTCAGTATTTACTCAGGAACAGGGCATTGTCGTCGATGTGAATACTGAGTCACAAATAAGTAGAATGGATGGCTTTGAGGTATGTAGAGAAGAGGTGTTGGAAATCCTGGAAAAGGTGAAAATAGATAAGTCCCCTGGGCCTGATGGCATTTATCCTAGGATTCTCTGGGAAGCAAGGGAGGAGATTGCAGAGCCATTGGCCTTAATTTTTATGTCCTCGTTGTCTACAGGAGTAGTGCCAGAAGATTGGAGGCTAGCAAATGTGGTTCCCTTGTTCAAGAAGGGGAGTAGGGATAACCCTAGTAACTATAGGCCGGTGAGTCTCACTTCTGTTGTGGGCAAAGTCTTAGAGAGAATTGTAAGGGATAGGATTTATGAACATCTGGATAGGAATAATGTGATCAAGGATAGTCAGCATGGTTTTCTGAAGGGCAGGTCGTGCCTCACAAACCTTATTGAATTCTTTGAAAAGGTGACGAAGGAGGTTGATGAGGGGAAAGCGGTAGATGTGGTATATATGGATGTTAGTAAGGCGTTTGATAAGGTTCCCCATGGTAGGCTACTGCAGAAAATACGGAGATATGGCATTGAGGGTGAGTTGGAGGTTTGGATTAGGAATTGGCTGGATGGAAGAAGACAGAGGGTAGTAGTTGATGGCAAAGTTTCTTCATGGAGTGCCGTCACTAGCGGTGTTCCGCAAGGATCTGTTTTGGGACCATTGCTGTTTGTCATTTTTATAAATGACCTGGAAGAGGGGTTAGAAGGTTGGGTGAGCAAGTTTGCGGATGATACGAAAGTCGGAGGAGTTGTTGACAGTGAGGAAGGATGTGGCAGGTTACAGCAGGATATAGAGAAGCTGCAGAGCTGGGCAGAAAGGTGGCAAATGGAATTCAATGTAGCTAAGTGTGAGGTGATTCACTTTGGGAAAAATAACAAAAAGATGGGGTACTGGGCTAATGGTCGGATACTTGGTAGTGTGGATGAGCAGAGGGATCTTGGTGTCCATGTACACAGATCTCTGAAAGTTGCCACCCAGGTAAATAGTGCGGTGAGGAAGGCATATGGCGTACTGGCTTTTATTGGTAGAGGAATTGAGTTCCGGAGTCCTGAGGTCATGATGCAGTTGTATAAGACTCTGGTGCGGCCGCATCTGGAATATTGTGTGCAGTTTTGGTCGCCATACTATAGGAAGGATGTGGAGGCACTGGAACGGGTGCAGAGGAGGTTTACCAGGATGTTGCCTGGTATGGAAGGAAGATCGTATGAGGAAAGACTGAGACACTTAGGGCTGTTTTCATTAGAGAAAAGAAGGTTTAGGGGTGACTTGATTGAGGTGTACAAGATGATTAGGGGGTTAGATAGGGTTGACAGTGTGAACCTTTTCCCGCGTATGGAGTCGGGTATTACAAGGGGGCATAGCTTTAAATTAAGGGGGGGTAGATATAGGACTGAAGTTAGGGGTAGGTTCTTCACTCAGCGAGTTGTAAGTTCATGGAATGCCCTGCCAGTAGCAGTGGTGGACTCTCCCTCTTTATGGGCATTTAAGCGGGCATTGGATAGGTATATGGAGGATAGTGGGTTAGTATAGGTTAGGTGGGCTTGGATCGGCGCAACATCGAGGGCCAAAGGGCCTGTACTACGCCGTATTGTTCTATGTTCTATGTTCTATGTTCATGAGATCTGACCTTGCTAATCAGTCTCCCATGGGGAACCTTGTCAAACGCCTGACTGAAGTCCATATAGATCACATCTACTGCTCTGCCCTCATCAATCCTCTTTGTTACCTCTTCAAAAAACTTAATCAAGTCTGTGAGACATGATTTTTCACGCACAAAGCCATGTTGACTATCCCTAATCAGTCCTTGCCTTTCCAAATACATGCACATCCTGTCCCTCAGGATTCCCTCCAACATCTTGCCCACCACTGAGGTAAGGCTCACCGGTCTATAGTTCCTTGGCTTGTCTTTACCACCCATCTTCCCATCCTCTTCATAGGACGGGTATGCTTGGATATTTAGTTCCCAGCCTTGATTCCCTTGCAGCCATGTCTCTGTGATTCTCACAACATTGTATCTGCCAATTTCAATCTGTGCTACAAGCTCATTTACCTTTCCTTGTATATTGCTTGCATTTAAGTCCTGTGTTGACTGCCCCATCTGCTCACAGTTTCTCCTCATTTGCTGAGACTGAAGTTAGATTGCTGACCCTTTCCATAGTCTCTGTCCTAATACTTGTTGTGGGAACTTTATAACCTCTGCTGAGCCCCCCCCCCCCCCATTCTTCATGTTTACCATGATTATCCATGTAATGGATCCCACACCACCCTGCCACACCCTCCATTTAGTTAAAACCTTATCTACAGCTCAAGTTGTGTGATTCACCAGGACTCTGGCCCCAGCATGATTCAGGTGGAATCTGTCCCATCAGAACAGCTCCCTCCTTTCCCAGGACTGATGCCAATGTCTCATGAATTCAAACCTGTTTGTCCCACACCAATCTTTGGTGTACTTCTTTAACATTGTTGACTTTGGGCCAATTTGCTCGTGGCTCAGGTAGTAATCCAGAGATTGTTATCTTTTTGGTTTTTCTTTTTAATTTAGCCCCTAGCTGCTCATATTCACTCAGCAGAACCTCTTTCCTCTTTCTACTGATATCGTTCATACCTGCATGGACTATGAAAACTTGATCTATCCCCTCCCATTCTGAGATCTTCTGCAGCCTAGATGCGATATCCTGAACCCGGGCAGCAGGCAGGCAACACAGCCTTCAGGACTCTCGATCCTGGCCACAGAGAACGTTGTCCATTCCCCTGATTATACTATCCCCAATTATAACCACATTTCTCTTTTCTCTTAACCCCCTCTTGAATGGCTCCTTGTACCAAGGTCAGTTTGCTCATCCTCACTACAGACCCCTCTCTCATCTGCACAGGAAGGAAGAACATGAAACCTGTTCGACAAGCTCAAGGTCTGGGACTCCTTTAGTACGATCTCTACTTGCCTCGCTGGTCATCACACACTCTTGTCTCTGACCACTGACCAAATTCAAGGTAGTTTACCTAAAGGGTGTGACTGCCTCCTGAAACACCCTGCTTCCAGGTTACTCTCCCCCTCCCTAATGTGTCATGGTATTTGAAACTCAGACTCCAGCTCATCAACTCTGAGCCGGAGTTCTTCAAGCAACCAACACTTGCCACAGATGTGCTCACCATGAACCACAATGGGGTCTACCAGCTCCCACATCATACAGATACAAACCATTATCTGGCCCTGCATCTCTACTTCAATTGCTAGCACCTTACAGGATGGAGTAGAGATAGTTACAAAATGTCATGTTTGCCAATCAATGCAAGCGATGTCACTGATAATGTCTATTCAATGTGAACTAACTACATTTCATTTACTTTTTTCTAGAGATTGGCAGGTGGAGCAAGCAGGAAGGTTCACACAGGCTGCTGACCACCTCAGGGTGTAGCAAGCCCTTGACTGAACACATGCATTGTGGGAACAGCATTTTTCCCCATATTAGAATCAAAGGGTTTCCCTTTCTTCCTCAATGCCCAGCTGGTGTGTGACCATAGACAGTCCATTATTGAGATCAATGGCTGACATCCTGGCAGGGGTGATGATCCCTTAAGTATGGGCCGGTCAGCCATGGTGGCCTCTCAGAAATCAGGGCAGATGCAGTTGGTGACTCTGGTGCCCATCCCATGTACATAGTGAGAGCCATGAAGTCACTCAAGACAACGTGGAGCAGACAATTAGTGCATTATAACATGCTTCCAACACCACACCAATACCAGAGGAGCCTGGTAATTTGCAGTTAAGTGGAGGTGCCAGGAATTGAGATGATTTGCTGCCTAATGCTGCCCAACCTCACCATCAGGAGGGAAAGCCCCGAGTACCAGACACAGTGCCAATTTCTGAGCACCCAGGAGCATTATGAGGAGGAAGAAGCGAAAGAGAAGGAAATTGTTAAAACCAAACCCTTTCAGTCTGGCTGTGTGTAAAGAAGCTGTCTCAGTGTAATGCCAGTTACCACAATTCCAACCTCATTCATCATACAGCCCACCTCTAACCATCACTCCTACATTGTCATGCAAATACTAAAAGTCAATGCCAATGTATATAGTCCCAGCAGATTTTATAAATCATTATGTATTAAAGAAAAAAAGAAACCAGTGGCCCCTATGTATTCCCTTAGTGCCTGTCTTCCACATGCTTTTACTTGGCTCAGTGCTCCTAGAGTTAACTCAGTGGTTGTTCTCGAGTCTGGTGGAAGGTGACTGAGGAGCATAGACTGCAGGCGGTCTTGCATGATGACCTCAGGCCACTCTGCCTACAAGCCCAGATACAGAATAGACCATCTTGGCAGGATTGCAGCAGTTTGGAATGGCTGGCTGATCCATAACAGCAAGAAAGGTAAGGGTGGAAACAGGGATCACAATTGTTTTCTTTCTTGAGGCCTCTTTGTGAGAATATTTGGAAGGCTATTTCTTTAGTTTTCATGGACCTTGATTTCATTCTCACTCACTCCTTTAATGGAGAATGCTGACAAGTAGTAACATTACTTCATATATTTATGTTGAAGTTTTTAAATAAATGTGAAGAATGTAGGAGCATGGGAACAGGAGAAGGCCATTCAGCCTTTCGGGCCTACCCTCCCATTCAATACAATTAGATGTATTTCTTTAGATTGATAAGACAGTACAAGTGCCAAAGGTTATATATACTTATTAACATTATTCATTCTGTAGATTGAAGTTTTTGTGCATTTTTAATAAATACATTTCTAAATCTGTTTACAAAATGAAAATTCTACCATCATTCTATGATTCTGTGGTTCTTGGTACAAGATAATCTATCAGGAATGAGAATGCCCAGGACTGTAAGAAACTGCAGAGAGTAGTTTCCCCAGTCCATCAAACTAGCCAACCTTGCACTCCCTCTATACTTCCCAGTGCCTCAGGAAAGCAGCACCATAACTAAAGACCCCTTCCACCCCAGTTATAATCCCTTCCAACCTCTTTTGTCGAACAGTAGAAACAAAAGCTTAAACATGCGTATTAACAGATTCAAGAACAATTTCTTCCCTGCTGTTATTAGACTTCTGCATGGACCTCTCAAATTTTAAATTTAAATGTTGATCTCTCTTTGTGCACCTTCTCTGCAGCCATAACATTGTATTCCTCGCTCTGTTCTATTACCCTTATGCACTTTGATCTGTCTGTACCACAAGCAAAATAAAACTTTTCACCGCACCTAGGTACATATGACAATAATAGATCACAAGCAAAAATAAAAAAATAATTGCAAGCAGTGAGCACTCGCCAGCATGCTTTCAATCTGCTGTGCTCATTTCAAATCTCTTTCTGCTCAACACTTCTGTTGGAAGTGACAGCTGAAGAAAACTGGAGGACGCTGGATGGCATTTGTTGAGGTGGCACGGGGCTGGAGAATTGGCGAGGGGTCCAGAGGCACCGCCTCTGCTTGGGAAGGTCTAATGCCAATCCGATGCCGACAGCTCTCGCAATCAACAGTTCCACAGCAGAGGTGGAGGAGGAAGCCCGTCGCTGTTGTTACTGCATGAGCTCCTGGCATTACGGAGATACAGTGAGTAAGGGAGGGGTGATTTGTGAGTCAGCAGAGAATAGTTTCCTAGGCTTTGGAGTCTGGGGTGTCAGGGCAGGCAAATTAAAAGCAACTGCCTGTCAGTAGCTCTCCTACCCTGTTGCTAGTGCCTCAATGAGATTCTGGTTAGGCTTGGATTGTGTGACACCTGCCCCAGCTGACAAGCTACAAGTCAAGCTGGAGCCCTTACTGGGGCCTAATTTGGGAGCGGGATGGGAAGGTCATCTATGGACTTTCCAATCTGGGAGCTGAGAAGCTAGCAGGCTTTGGCTACTCCATCTTCCCAAATTATTAAGTTCCCCTCCTGCCTCCAAGCTCTCCATCTCTGGCAGCTGCTGGTTTTAAACACTGACTTCTGAAGGTCCAACTGTGCAGAAAGGGGAAAATGTACAAATTAATGCTGCTGGACCAGGATAACGTTCAGAGAATGAATGGTTTAATTCACACATACACATAGCAGCTCTGTGGCTGACTGGAACCTTCCTGCCTGTGGGTCATTCTCATGCCCAGAATATGTGTCTGGTTGATGGTCTCAGAATTGGAGGATGTAACGCAGTCTGTACATCCTAGAGTGGGAAGACGAGGGAAAAAAGGGCTTGGCAGAGAGAAGGAACACAGGAAGTGCCCATTTTAACAAGAGGAGCAGTAGCTGTCACAGCAGCTCACGACCCTCACTCTGTCCCATGCATTGTAATGGCTACACTTTTAAGGTAAGAGATAGCAGTACTTGGAGCAGTCTTTCCCAATATCAAATTAAACAGTATTGGGAAGCTTGGCAAGCTGAATGTAAATCAGTTAAATGTGGCCTGATCACTCCTTCACAGGCTTACAACTCCTGGAGTGGGACTTAAACCATTGGCCCAAAGACAATGGCACTACCCACTGAACCACAACGCCTCAATGAAGTCAGACCAAGCAAGAGGTTTGTGGTCACATCAGAAGTTAGGATCAGTCACAAAAAAACCCTTTTCTTCCTCTTCTCATCTTTCCCAATATGTGTGCTCTAGTTTAATAGAGTCATAGAGACATAGAGATGTACAGGATGGAAACTGACCCTTAGCTCCAACTCGTCGATGCCAACCAGATATCCAAAATTAATCTAGTCCCATTTGCCAATGTTTGGCCCATATTCCTCTAAACCCTCCTATTCATACACCCATCTTTTTATTCATTCAGTGGATGCCATTGGTGAGGCCAGCATTTATTGTCCAGCCCTCACTGACTTTGAGAAAATGATTATGAGCTGTCTGCCTGAACATGGTGGAATCTTCTGGACCATTTCTGAGGGCCTTTAAGAGTCAACTACAGAACCAGAGTGTGGATCCTGGCCCCAGCTTCCCATACAAGACAGAAAGACTGATCTCCAAAGTATGGAAAACCAAGCGGGCATGAGGAGGCAGCCTGACCACTGGCAACCTTATCTGACCACTCGGATGGGCAGAATGGACAAAGGCCAGGAAACAGATGTCAGCAGTGATGGGCTGGTGTGCTCAATCTGTGTCAGCATGAAGCAGCTTAGGGCAGGAATGAGGAAGAGATGCAACAGCAAGAACAGTGCAATAAGACGAAGGTTCACCTGAATAATAAGCTAAAAAATATTATGTAGAACAATTTCCTTCTCTCGCCTACAAATTCTTTTGGACATTAAACCACTTACTCCATAAGTATTCTTAATTCTACCTCCCTGTTGCCTCCACCCTTATCTCCAACATCATGTGCCAGGAGCTCCTTAAGGATTTGTGACTCAGAAGCGGTGCTCCTACTTTTGAGCTAGCTTTCCTCAGCTCAACTTTAAAACCTTCTGCGATGGTTTCTGAAGCTGACCTATGGATAGCTTGGCTGGCCATGACTGCATTTCTGTACCCATACATTCTGGGTATTCTGATATTGTTAATCCCCTGGGAATGATTAGATTCGATTAGATTCCCTACAGTGTGGAAGCAGACCCTTCGGCCCAACAAGTCCACACCGACCCTCCAAAGAGTAACCCACCTAGACCCATTTCCCTCTGACTAATGCACCTAACACTATGGACAATTTAGCATGGCCAATTCACCTGACCAGCACATCTTTGGAGTGTGGGAGGGAACGGAAGCACCCGGAGGAAACCCACGCAGACACGGGGAGAATGTGCAAACTCCACACAGGCAGTTGCCCAAGGCTGGAATCGAACCTGGGACGCTGGTGTTGTGAGGCAGCAGTGCTAACCACTGAGCCACCGTGCCACCCCGAAGGTTCATTTTGCAGCTTTGGGGCAACCTGAATGTCAAGTTATTACCAGAAAGTTTGTTTCTGTTGCTGAATCTTCCTTGCTCTGTTATGGACCAGGCCAGACCCCCTCAAAACATTTCAAGAAGGTAGCCTAGACCCTAACCTTTCTAGTTGTTTTGAGCAGGTGTGAGGTGGATATCCCAGGAGTGATGCAGCTGGTCAAACCACTCAGTTTCAGATAAAGCAGAACTTATTTACAGACTACCGCATGAAAAAGAAAACAGAATATAGAATAACATAACCTATCTGAAAACCCAATCGACTCTATCACAACTTAGTAATGCTGTTCTAATTTCTTGCCACATCTCCATAAACACACCTCTTAGCAAAAAGGTAAATTCAAACACAGGTTCTTAGATGAGAGAGAGAGATTGCAAAGAGGATCAGCCAGGGATCATTGGCTGAAACATGGAACCTCTTTGTTTCCCAGCAGCTTCTTGGGATCCCCAGTGAAACTAACCCAAACTAGAAAAATTCCTGAACTGGGAAAACTGGCTATTCCCCTTTCATTGTACAAGTGTTTTCTTTAAAAAAAAAAACACCCTAAAGGTCTCCTCTGATTGTTGACTTAGGCAGTATTTGTTTGCCATTATTAAAGTCGTCAGTTCAGACATATCGGCACCTCTGCCTTTACGACCCATCTCGAACAAATGCTAAGGGCAAAATAACCTTGTTAAAGGGGCAGCATGATCACAAGTCTTAGACAAGGTCTATGTAGAGTTTGTAATGAGATCAGTCAGGTGGACCTCATAGAATATGTGTTTCCTGAGTGGGGCTGTTAATCTGGTCCGATCAGACTGACAGATAAGAACAAGTGTGTCAGACACCCTGTTCAATCTGAGAGCGAGCTCTGAGAAAGGCCAATTAATGTAAGGTACTACACATGTCGAAATAAAGGCTGACTTGGTGGTGGGATACCAGCCCCTGTAGAGTTATTTCAGTCTGCAAATTGGCTGATGCTACCTTCACTTGATAATGATGACTGATCCCATTATAATTTTCCAGAAAAGTGCTCATAAAGTCAGGGAGAAGGGGTTCTTATGGGGACTGTGAACAATGCCCAGTGAGCCAGGATTCCACTCCAGAACTTGTGGCCAAGGAAGGAGCATTCATAGCACAACTAAACAAATTGAAAATCAATCCACCAACCCTTTCTAACACACATAGGGCAGGCATTAAAAACCGAAGAGATTCCAGGTCAGCTATGCTTGATGGGGAGTGGTCGGCCTCAATTTACAACTCACTCTTGAAATGAAAATGTCTTTTGGGACTAATGGTTAATTATTGAGAGATGTGTGAAGTTACCCAGATCTGCTTGAAAACCTAATCCAAAATAACATGAAAGAATGCACAGAAACTCCCACAGCTCACTCCTACCCTTTTTCAAAGCTGAGCCACTGCCCGATTTACTCTTTCCAATGAATGATGCTCCCCAATCGTACAGTGCTTCTCCTAAAAGAAAAACTAGCCAGGTTGTAACAATCATGATCTTCCTGTCTGGTCTTGGTGAACTGACAGCGAACTCACTTGCAGCTGCCTTAAGCAGGCTTTGAGGTTATTGTGATGTTTGCTGACTCTATGAAGTGTAACAATGGTGGGGTTTTTACTGATCAGTTTAAGACTCTGTGTAATGTCGCCAGATGTAATCTCTGCAGGAAACTTCAAAGTCAATATCTGTAGCCAAGCATATTTGCAACCATTTTGGAATCTCGAACTTTGTTGCTTTATTATAACATTTTTTTCATTACTCTTTCATGTAATGTTGGCATCAATGATAAGGACACTGTTTGCTGCCCATCCCTAATTGCCCTTGAACTAAACATTTTGCTAGGCTATTTCAGCAGGCACTTCAAAGTCGACCACATTGGAGAGGATCTGAAGCCAGGCTGATTAAGGATGACAGATTTACATCCCGAAAGGACATTCGTGAAGCCGATGGGCTTTCATGGCAATTGTTGCCTGGTCCCTATCAGAGTGACCTGTTTCCATTTATTAACTGAATTCAAATTTCATCAGCTGCTGTGGTGGGATATGAACTCAGGTTCAGAGATCTCTGGATTGTTAGCCAACTGGCAAGAGCACAATGCCAATTACTCTGTCAGTGCAATAGATAAGCCAAAATGGCAGCAATGTCAATAATAGCTGTGAGAAATATTGTATTGTATCCATTTATACTCCAATTTAATAATTAAGGCAAAATGATATGGCTCATTGGCCTGCTCAAACTCTGAAAATCAAGACCTCGGAAACAGACCTTTTTCTTTGTATCAAAGCAATCTTTCAGAGCTCAGGTCCCTGGTGTGCTCTGTGGTTTTCTGCACGTTAGGCTGTGCAATATATACATAGAAAATCAGATTATTGTTGAGACAAATGTCTTGAAGTTTATAAATATCACTAACTACTGTTAGAATATCAGAGATCTAACACACAAAATCTGCATTTTGTTCTTACTGATTTTACTGTTCATCACTTTCATTAAGCTGACTGATAACACTGACTCCAATCAGAGAAAGAGTGACTGAAGGTGAGATGGTAATCTTTATGACAGAATATTAAATTGTGATGCCATGTCTTAAAGGTACAGGCTTGTCCAGTCTGAAATCCTGCCCATAATGCAACATTATCTTTTAAAGAATGGAAACATTTTTTCGATATCGCATACAAATATATTGTCTCTAAGCATTCCGATAATACCTTGGTGGATGAATGACATAACGTTTGGTCCTTTTACAATGACTTGGCAGGGTAGCTTCTGTCTGTGGTGGGCTTTCTGTTGCTGCTGATGGAGGTGTACCATTTATCACAGATGTGCGGCCTGGTGTGATATTTTCAGTATCCAAATCATTATTCTATGTGCCAGGTGGTTGATGATATAAAATTTGGATATATCATCTGTTTCTTCACAGGACTTGACCATTGTTCATTGCAACATTATATGACCGAGGCTGGACGCAATGGTGTAGTACAAAGAGAGCAAAATAAAAGAACACTACAGCACAAGAACAGGCCCTTCGGCCCACCAAGCCTGCACCAATACACGACACCTTCCTAAACTAAAAGCCTTTTGCTTTTATAAGTTCCATATCCCTCTATTCCCTGTTTATTCATGTATCTATCAAGATGCCTCTTAAACATTACTATTGTATCTGCTTCTACCACCTTCTCTGGCAGCACATTCCAGGCACTTATCACACGCTTTGTAAAAAAACGTACCTCTCACATCTTCTGTAAACTTTCCCCTTTTACCTTAAACATCTATTCCCTAGGAATTAGACATTTCTACCCTGGGGAAAAGACTCCAACTATTCATTCTCTCATGCCTCTCATAATTTTGTAAACCTCTAACAGATTACCCTGTGGTGTTCATGTGAAAACAAATTGAGTTTTTCCAATCTCTCCTCATAACTAATACCTTTCAAACCAGGCAACATCCTGGTCAACCTTTTCTGTATCCTCTCCAAAGTACTTCTGGTAGTGTGGCGGCCAGAACAGCACACAATATTCCAGACATACCTAACTAAAGTTCTATATAGCTGCAACATGACTCACCAATTTTTATAGGTGATGCCTTGCTTTTCAGGGAAAGCATGCCATATTCCTTCTTGACCACCTTATACACTTGCTCACCATGGATCCCATTTGATTTCACTTTCCGTATCAGTCTGCCATGAGGAACCTTGTCAAATACTTTACTAAAGTCCATATAAACAACACCTCCCACCCTACCCACATCAATCATCTTTGTCACTTCCTCAAAAAACTCAACAAGTTTGTGAGACACAACCTTCCCCACACAAAGCTATGTTTCCTATGACTAATAAGTCCATATTTTTCCAAAATGTGAATTAATCCTGTTCCTAAGAATCTTTCCCTTAATTTTCCTACAACTGACATAAGGCCCATCAGCCTGTAATTTCCAAGATTATCCCTGTTGCCCATTTAAACAAAAGAATAACACTGGCTATTCTTCAGCTCTCTGGGACCTCACCTGTGACAAAAGAGGATATAAGAGTGCACACAAATTCCCAGCAATTTCCTCACCTCAGTATTCTGGTATTGATGCCTCAAGTCCTGGGGACTTGTCTAGCTTAACGCTTTTCAAAACACCCAACATCTTGTCCTTTTTATATCAACATGCCCCAGAATATCAACATATCCCTCTCTAGACTCGTCATCCACCACATCCGTCTCCTTCATGAATACTGATACAAAGTGTTTGTTATGTACCTCACCCCATCCTTTAGTTCCACACATAAACTTCTACATTTGCCCTGAGTGGACCACCCCTTGCCCTATCCATCTTCTTGATCCATACACGCCAAGAGTCAACACTTTCATGCAGAGGGTGGTGCATGTATGGAATGAGCTGATAGAGGAAGTGGTGGAAGTTGGGACAATTACAATATTTAAAAGACATCTGATGGGTATATGAATGAGAAGGGTTTAGAGGGATATGGGCTGAATGCTGGCAAGTGGAACTATATTGATTTAAGATATTTGATCAGCATGGACGAGTTGGACTGAAGGATTTGTTTCTATGCTATACAGCTCTATGACTCTACATAAAAAGCCTTAAGATTTTCCTTAACCCTGTTTGCCAAAGTCATCTCATGGTCGCTTTAGCTCTCTTAACTCCTTATTTAAATTGTTATGAAGTTGAAGGTGTGTACTGTACCTTTAAGAGAGAGTGCAAGCTAGCAACCATCTGTCATGTCACAGAGTGTGCTGAAAAATTGAAAGATGTAACACGTTGGCTGTAACCTGGATACCAAGTGTTTTCACAGCAGTTCGAATTTAACCAATCAGTTTAAATTATTCCCCAAGATACTAAAACTCAAACGAATTTGAATTTTATTGTTTTGACAACATCAAACCAACGAGACTATCTGATGCTTGGGGTATAAAAAGCACACATTTTGGACAGTTAGCCAGCAAAGAGCATCACCTGCCACTATCAGACAAACTGCCCGAAAATACTCACTATCAAAGGTACATTTCTCATATGAAAAATCTGTACAGCAGAAGACTGAAGACAACTCAGGGAGATCTACAAACAGAGGAAGATGGACACCAGAGACAACAACTGCTGTCTGGTTTTGAAACTTGAGTTGCTGTAAATTTAATAGGGGCTATATTGGATCAGGATATTGTTATAGAGAGGGAGATAGATAACAATTCTTTAAAAGAAAGGAGGCTTGGAGTTGTAAATAGTTGTTGTTTAATGTTCACTTTAGAATTAAAGAATGAAATTGATATTTTTTGTTAAATAGTGGAATTTGGGTAGTTCTCTGTCATTAAAACTTTCACAGATTACGAGACGAGGTGAGCTTTTCTGTGTGTTTTGTTTAATTATCAGTGGGAGTTACTGCCATGTCATAATAGTTTGGGGGCTCATCCAGGATCTGAACCTGGACCTCTTGCACCCCAAGTGAGAATCATACCCCTGCTTTCTTTATATTCCTCAAGGGTTCTGCTTGTCTTCAGTTTCCTAAACTTTACAAATGCATCATTTTTCTTTTTGACCAAGCTCACAATTTCTCTTGTCATCCAAGGATCCTGAACTTTGCCATTCTTATCCTTCATTTTCATAGGAACATGCTGGTCCTGAAATCTAATCAACTGGCCCGTAGAAGACTCCCACATGACAGATGTGGATTTATCCTCCAACAGCTTCCCCCAATCTACATTTCCCAGATCCTGCCTAATTATAGCCTTAACCCAGGTTTGTATTTTCACCTGAGGACTACACTTATCTTTATGCATAAGTAATTCAAAAATTACAGAATTATGATTACTGTTCTTGAAGTTGTACTTTTGTCCCACAATGGAACTTCAATCATCTGGCCAGGCTCATTCCCCAATAGCAGGTCTAGTATGGCCCCTTCCCTAGTTGGACTGTTTATATATTGCTTTAAGAAACCCTCAGGGTCACACCTAACCAATACGCCTTTCTAATCCAAGCCCCTGGTGCTCAGGGACTGCCAGTCAATATATGCGAAATTAAAATCTCCCAGCACAAGAAATCTGTTGTTTTCACATCTTTCCATAATCTGTCCACATACCTGTTCCTCTGTTTCCTTCTGGTTGTTTGGAGGATGGTACTACAATCTTATCAAAGTGATTGCAGCCTTCCTATTCCTGAGCATTACACATATGACCTTGCTGGATGAACCCTCTAAGGTATCTGCCCTTAGAGCAGTTGTGATATTCTTCCTAATCAGTCAGACAACCCCCCCCCCCCCCACCCCCCGTTCTTTTACATCCCTTTCTATTTCATAGTATATTTTCACAAGCCCATGTATCAAGCTCATATGCTTTGTGCTGGTTCAGGTTGGGACTAATACCTGTATGATTGTACCATTTTCTCCCTTTCTCTAACAATGGGTTGTGCATATGGTATTGGTTGATGAGAATAGTGGACGGAAGATACGTGTGAACCTGCTTGCTCTCTGTGTGAGCTGCCAGTGAGGGTAAATTGAAGCTGAGACATGTAGAATTGACGTTATTCTAGTGCATTACCCTCGTACCATATGTGTTCTAAGGTGACATGGAGGACCACGAGCTCACACTCCATTCATTAAACCCCTCGTCCACATCAGTGTTTGTGTAGAGGTGCCGGGAGGGGAATGGTCATGAGGTAGTCAAAGTGAAACTGCACTGATACAGATTGGCAATCACAGAGGTAAGGATCAAAGCTCTGTAAATGGTGTTGAGGTACAAATAATTCACGATCTGATTGAATGGTCGAAAGGTTTGAACGGCTAAATGGTCTCCCTCCCATTCTGAAAAAAATATTAAACAAAATAATAAATACAAAGGGGTAGGTTTTCCCTGTATTCGGTATTTACAGTGTAATTTTCCAACTTTATTGTGCCAGGAGAATTTCATTAGTGTATCAGCAATTCAGAATGCAGCTTGAATGCCAGGCTTGTCTTGTTCAAAGATATTGCGAAAGGCTAAGGAAAGTTTTATTTAATAGTAAAAGGGATGCTGTACAACCACAAGGTGTCACTTTTTGATGGGAATACACCAACTTTTCCCTGCCTGTAGGAGTCTGAGCACACAACGAGGGACGCAACGATGTACATCTTGTTGAATCTACACTTGCATTTTTGAATAAACATCTGGACAGCTAGTGGTGCTGAAATGGTGCCGTGTATGCCTCTCGGACAGCAATTTAACCTACAAGTGAGGAATATATAAAATGACAAAGTACAATAGTCCCTTTTGGATTTGGCCAATTTTCCATTTTCCCTTTTCCTTTTTACCCTTATTGACTCCGTGTCCAAACTCTGCAGTGCCGGTTCCACTAAGGAAATAAAAACTTTCACTATGTTGCTCCCTCACCCTCCATCCCAACATTCTCAAGGCATGGCCTCCTCTTTTATAGGTAGAAAAGCAATGCTGAAGTTGCCAGTAAAAGCTCAGTGTCACATGGCTTAAATATTGAGGCCACCATATGAGTGTACAAAATTGAATAGTGTATTTTGTTTTTGTTTGCTGTAATTGATCCCATTGTGAAATAAAACATTGGCAGATTCTTGAGGTTTAGAGGAACAGTCATCACTCAGCTATGCCTGGAGGCTCTGATCCAAATTTACATTGGCATATTACTAAGATACTTTGCCAGAGAATGTTGCTGAGCTATGCAAAATGTAAGTACACTTAAGTGGACCAACATGTAATCCAAGTGTAGGCCTTTTTCATTTGCACACTCAGGGTTGTGCCATAGTTAAAGTCAACATTAGTCCTCTGCAAAGATTCACACAAACTGCTCAGCTCATCCTACAAACTGAGGATGCTGTTTCATTCCAGCAAGTTCCCTCCTTCTCTGTAGCACTATCTGGAGAAAGGATCACTTACAATACAATATCCCAGAATCCTCCTGTTCAGGTGACTGCCATTTCAAACATTTTTGGATGGTGGTATTAGTTGGGTGGGGAAGGTGGGGGGGGGTTGCTCTTTAAGATCCTATTGGGAGCTGTTGGCACCCAACATCTCATCCCTGACAAGTAAATACAACCAATGCATTGTGCAGCAAAATGCATTTAATTAAACTGATGGCTTTAGAAAGAGTTTTGTTCCATTCTGCAGGAAGATGAAGATCATTTGGTGGGATAATATTGATTTCAATGTTAAAAAACAACAGGCTAGATCATGCCTGATTAATATAATTTAATAACATGCTTAATAACATAAAGAATGTATTGTTTATCGGTAACATATATTAAAAAGCACTTAATGGAAGTAATAATTATCCAAGTGGAATGTCACTAAATCCATCTTCTAGTTTGTATTCTTCAGACCGAATACCTTCTTCCTCCCGATTAAATTGCTCAGGGGACTTTATTTTGGGTTTGATTCTCTGCGTCAGCTGGTGAAACTGAGATCTTAACATCTTCTTGACCCCAGTTTGCCAGGTCTCCAATCTGTTGATCAGTTTGAATTGACAGTTTGCCATTTCATTGGACATTCGATGTAAAGATTCTGCATCTAAAACCATTTGTCTCAAAGGCTCTGATGTTAATGGAGGATCCCACAATGTGGACCAGAGAGACAGGTCCTGGTCATTCAAGAAGATAGGACTGCTGCTGCCTGTCGATAGGGAATCAGCGTCACTCTCTGCACTGACAGAGCCACTGAAATCTGTTGCTATTTGACAAATTAGAATGATCGGCTCAGAAAACCCCTCACTGTTTGCATCTGTTCCACAAATTTTTGCCTGCATCTTGGAAGTCTCTTTCATTAGTGTAAAATCTCCACGCTTCCAATTGGCCAATCGCATCTTCACCTCCTCAAAGCCCCCTGAATCTGGGTCTTCTCTCACCTTGTGATCCCCCTTCACATGGTCATGTTTTGCAGTTACCACTTGCCTTGCAGTATGTAGACTGTATATCTGCTCTTCCTTTATGGTCATGAGGTGCTCTTTAGCATCTAATGGTACCTCATTGGCCTTTGCAATACTTTGACAAAGTGCACAGCTGTTAAAGCCCTCTTTATTTTGGAGAATTTCAAACCCTGCCTCAGTTGTATCCATGTGTCTTTGTTTTGGACTCTGTTGTATACATCTCCTCCATAGTTCTACCATCTTGGCTCTTGACGTATTGAAGAAAGGTTTCTAAGGTGCCTACTCATTGCAAGATGCCCTGCATCCTTCTTCCCTGTCACCAGCTATTACTTCAACCTGTATTGCAATCGATACTAGTGTACTTAAGCAACCAAAATATTGAGCCTGAATCTGCCAGTGGCTAAACATACCTTTGCACGTGACAGCTTAATCAACCAGCAGACCTTTGGGCTTTGTGATGTTAGGCAAATGTGATGGATTTGCAAGTTGATGTAACAGAGTAGTATAACATCACTTACCATAACTAGTCTGGTTAGCTTTGAATATTTAACTAATTGGTAGCTACTGATTAGTGATGCTTTCTAGGACTAGAGATCAGCTGCCCCATTTCAAAAGCATCTGCAGTGACTCAATGCTAACACATAAGACAATGGATTCTGATCCCATTGCGGAGCCATGAACACAAAATCCAGACTGATGGTTGTAAACCTTTTGGATGTGATGCTAAATCAAGGTCCAGTCTGCCATCTGTGCAGCAATATTGCTCTCCCTGAAGACCTCACCAATAAACCCCATTAACTGCAATAATTAAAATGAATGATGTGGCCAGCATCACACTGCGCTTCCATTTGGGATCTTGCTGTACACAAATTGCTTGCTGAGCTTCTCACAGGACTGAGCACAACAATGTACTGAAGTGGCAGGAAGGTTGTTTGGGATGTCTTGTGCTCCTATCCATCTGATTTCAAAAATAAAATGGTAGAAAGAAAGACATTCGTTTATACAGTGCCTTTCACATTCTCTGGATGTCTTACTCATGCAGGGCTCAATCTTATATTGAATAGGGAGGATATGAGCATAGTGGAAGATATAATTACATGAGGAAAATATTGTTGTATGCAGAGGATCTGACAATGGAGAGAATATGGTGTGTATGGCAAGGACATGGTTGTATTTTTTTGTGTAGGTGTGAGACGCAGTGAAAGACACAAGGTCTACAACTCTTTATTCAGTTTCCACCACCAGGAAGAAGGAAACCACCCGAGTGGCCAGTGACAAGCAGCGCCCTTCACATCACAAAGGGCAATGCAGAATGATCAAAAAGGTGAAGGGGAGGGCAGGGATTAAATCAAAATAGAGTTGAAGGGGGGAATAATACACTCCACTCCCTGCAGTGCCCACCTTTCCCTGAAAATCTCAAGGGTGTTGGTGGATACCACATGCTCCTTCTCCAAGGATACCCGGGCTCTGACATACCCAAGAATATGGTTATATGAGGAGGGTATGGCTGTACAAGATCTCAGAGTACAGCAGAACCTTGATCAGATTGTCCAATGGGCTGAGGAGTGGCAGATAGAGTTTAACTTAGCTAAATGTGAGGTACTGCACTTTGATAAGGCAAACCTGGGCAAGACTTATACACTTAATTGATGTGGAAGTTGCCAGTGTTGAATGGGGTGGACAAAGTAAAAAAAAATCAAACGACACCAGGTTATAATCCGACAGGTTTATTTGAAAGCTCTAGCTTTCGCAGCACTGCTCCTTCATCAGGTAGCTGTGAAGCAGGATCATAAGACACAGAATTTATAGCAAAAGATCAGTGTCATACAACAATATCTTGAACAAACCTGTGATTTGGAGATGCTGCTGTTGGACTGGGGTGTACAAAGTCAAAAATCACACAACACTAGGTTATAGTCCAACAGGTTTAATTGGAAGCTAGTGTGCTTTCAATTAAACCTGTTGGACTATAATCTAGCGTTGTGTGATTTTTAACTTTGAACAAACCTAGATTGCTGTTAAGCCTTTCATTTTTTAGGATAGGTTGCAGGTTTCAGTTCATTAACATGTAAATCCCAAAACTTCTTTTGAATCACATTCTCGAGATAACTTAAGTTTTTATGAAGAAAGGTGACATCTCAGCTCAGACAATGTCTCAAGATAACTTTTTCTATGAAACCTTAAGTTATCTGAAGAATGTGATTTGAAAGAAGTTCTGAGATTTACATATTAATGAACCAAAACCTGCAATCCATTCTAAAAGATGAAAGACTTAACAGCAATCTCAGTTTGTTCAATATATCGCATCAGTTGCATGCATGACACTACGATCTTTTGCTATAAATTCCTTGTCTTATGGTCCTGCTCCACAGCTACCTGATGAAGGAGCAGCGGTCCAAAAGCTAGTGCTTCCAAATAAACCCAATGGAGTATAACCTGGTATTGTGTGATTTTTAACACTTAATAGAGTTACTGAGTAAGAGCTGTATAGCATGGAAACAGACCCTTCATTCCAACTCATCCATGCTGACCAGATCTCCTAATCAAGTCCCATTTGTTAGCATTTGGCCCACATCTCTCTAAACCCTTCCTATTCATATACCCATTTAGATGCTTTTTAAATGTTGTAACTGTACCAGCCTCCACCATTTCCTCTGGTAGCTCATTCTGTACATGCACCATCTTCTGTGTGAAAAAGTTGCCTCTTAGGTCCCTTTTAAATCTTTCCCCTTTCACCTTAAACCTATGCCTTCTAGTTTTGAACTCCCAGGGGAGAAGAACTTGGCTATTCACCCTTTCCATGCCCCTCATGATTTCACAAACTTTCATCAGCTTCGAACACGTCAGCCCCAGCCTATTCAGCCACTCCCTATAGCTCAAATCCTCCAACCCTCAGAACATGCTTGTTAATCTTTTCTGAACCCTTTGAAGTTTCCCAACACCTTCCGATAGGAGGGAGACCAGAATTGAATGCAGTATTCCAACAGGGGCCTAATCAATGTCCTGTACAGCCACAATATGACCTCACAACTCCTCAATGCTCTGACCAATAAAGACAACCATACCAACACCTTCTTCATTATCCTGTCTATCTGTGACTCCACTTTCAAGGAGCTATGAAACTGCACTCCAAGGTCTCTTTGCTTAGTAACACTCCCAGGACCTTACCATTAAGTGTTAAATCCTGCCCTGATTTGTCTTTCCAAAATGGTGCACCTCACAATTATCCAAATTAAACTCCTCAGCCCATTGGCCCATCCATTCAAGATCCAGTTGTACTCTGAGGTAACCTTCTTCCCTGTCCACTACACCATCAAGTTTGATGTCATCTGCAAATTTACTAACCATAAATGACAAAAAACAGTGGACCCACTGTTTGCGGTATACCGCTGGTCACAGACCTCCAGTCTGAAAGAAACCCTCCACTATTTGAAACAGAAAAAAATTCCAAGACCCCCCACCTCCCGACATCGCCCTCATCAGACACATCCTGGGACAGGGACAGCTCAATTAAAACACAGAGCAAAGCCCACTCTGCTCTTTCAAAACATAAAGCCCTAGGTCTCTCTGTTAAATAAATATAAAGAAGCTATTACTCTGGGGAAAAAAAATGGATAAACAAGCAAAAAAATGAAAATGACACGACCTTGACTTTGCCGCTACCAACCTCTTTTGGGCAGGGACCACAAGGGGCCAAAATAAAAATAAACCCAAGCAAAATCAAAGAAAACAAATAATTAAACAAACAAATAAATATTGAAATCCCCTTTGTTCCATCCCCATCGAACACTCCTGGAGCAGGGACAATATTGGTTTAAAATCCACAGCAAGTTCCCCTGCTCATTTCAACTAAAGATAAAATTCCCCTCACACCATTCCTCATCAAGTACATCTGAGACAGGGATAGTACGGGGCTAAAATAGAAGCATCTTTGACTCTTCCATGGGGTCCAAAATTGGAACAAAGGATAAATAACACAGCCCTCTTGCTGGAGAAAAGCAACCCTTCACCACCACCACCACCCACTATCTCTTACGTTCAAGCCCGTTCTGTATCGAAATGGCTAGTTCTCCCTGTATTTCATGTGATCTAACCTTGCTGAACAGTCACCATGCGGAACCGTGTCAAAATGCCTTGCTGAAGTCCATATAGATCACGTCCACCGCTCTATCCTCACCAATCCTCTTTGTTACTTCCTCAAAAAACGCGATCAAATTAGTGACTAGAGCCCTGGTTAATGGTAGGGCCCTGGGGAACGTTGCCAAACAAAGAGACCTAGGGCTGTAGGTGCACAGTTCCTTAAAAGCGGAATCACAGATAGACCTGGTGGTGAACAAAGCATTTGGCATGCTCACCTTTCATTAGTCAGCACATTGAGCATAGAAGTGAGAATGTCATATTGCAGCTGTATGGGACATTAGTGAGGCCACTTGTGGAATATCGCACAGCATTCTTGTTGGCCTTCTATCGTAAAGATGTATTTGGTGCGCTTGCCTTTATTAGTCAGGAATGTAGGAGTTGGGAGGTCATGTTGCAGTTGTACAGAACATTGGTTAGGCCACGTCTGGAATACTACATTCAACTCTGTTCTCCCTGCTATAAGAAAAATGCTGTTGAACCTGAAAGTGTACAGAAAAGATTTACAAGAATGTTGCAAGGACTGGAGAGTTTGACTTATAGGATGGAGCTGGGGCTATTTTCCCTGGAACATCAGAGGCGAAAGGGTGACTTTATAGAGGTTCATAAATAGCATGGAAAGGATGAATAGTCAAGGTCATTTTCCTAGGGTGGGAGAGGGTATAGGTTTAAGATGAGAGGGGAAAGATGCAAAAATTTAAAGTTATCACACAGAGGGTGGTGTGTGTATAGAATGAGCTGCCAGAGGAAGTGGTGGAGGTGGCATCTGGATGGGTGTATGAATAGGAAGGGTTTTGAGGGATACGGGCCAAGTGCTGGCAAATGGAACTAGATCAGTTTCGGACAACTGGTGGATGTGGACGAGGTGGACCAAAGGGTCTGTTTCCATGGCATATAATCCTCTGACTCTGTGGCTGTATGGGGAGGATGCAGCTGAATGAGGAGGTTGTATTTGTAAGGGGTGGATGTGGCTGTAAGGGGAGGATACAGCTAAATGGGGACGATATGGCTTTATGGGATGTTTAGAGCTTTGTTTTTCCAATTAATACAATTTGCATATAATCTTTGAGAAAGTTCCAAACTGACCCATTTCCAAACAGTTAACAGAAATTACATCTCAATTCTTGGGTGTTTAACAATTGCAGCCTTTTTCTTGAAAAATCACTTTTACAAGAAATGTGGGAAATAGCAGCTGGACTAAATTCCACACGATTCTGACTTCTCTCCAACTTCACTGCCTCCATCTGTTTCTGTCTCTGATGGTTTTGTTGACTGTGTTTATTTCTACATCTCCAGTCTTTCAACATGCCAGGCTGGCAGATTGGTTTTGATGTTGTCCACTGCTCGACAATGACAGCAGAATTACAGAGCTGGCAGGAGAGGCCGAGAGTTCGAGACTGGAAGACAGCCTGCACCTTTACAGGAGGGAACCTGAGGAGAAAGCACCACAGGAATTCAGTGGCCTGACTTGGGTTTAGGGTCTGGAGAATCTCTATCCTATTGAGCCAAGTAATAACCGGTACAGAAGCAGACATCGGACAACCAATTGTTATTAATCAAAACGGGATTGCAGGCCAACATTCCAACTGCTGGTCGTCCAAAGGAAGTATGTCAACTGCAGGAACAACCATACTGACCTCTGTTCCTTTTTAATTGGGAATGCCATTTTGACTATCAGTCAGGGCACTTTTGCATTGGCTACCAACTCCAGCACCAATGTCAATGTAATACTCTTTCAGCAAAACATGGTGCCAATTCTGATTCTTCTGGGGCAATACAGTTGCTCAGTGATTAGCACTGCTGCCTCACGGTGCCAGGGATCTGGGTTTTATTGTGGCCTTAGGCAACTGTCTATGTGGAGTTTGAACATTCTGCCCCCCCCCCCCCACCCCCATCTGTGTGGGTTTCCTCCTGGTGCTCTGGTTTCCTCTCAGTCCAAAGATGTGCAGATTGACCATGGGAAATTGCCCCGTAGCATGCAGGCTAGGTGCATTAGCCATGGGAAACATAGGATTACAGGGATAGGCTGGAATTATTTGGAAAGTCGGTGTGGACACTATGGGCCGAATGGCCTGCTTGCACACTGTTAGGATTTTATGATTACATACTGATACCTTGATTTCAGGCTTGAACCCATAACTATTTTGTAAGAAATTTTAACAATACTATTTAAACACTAGCTGAGCTGTGATGTGGCTATACTTTAACTTCCAACCAAGATGGTCTGTGAATAACTGTAAGAATTCCATGCATATAAAATATTGCAAACCTTTATTGTTAATAATGCTAACATTTTCAATTACAACTTTATCATATCTAACCATTATTTGACACGCATCAGCCAAAGAAGTATATTTTAAAGAGACAATATCGCTTTTGTTTTTAAGTGGAGCGAGAAGGCGGAATTTAAATTTGTCCATAGTGGTTTTAGCACATGCAGATAATGTAGTTTTGTTGGTTTGGATGACTCCCACCAAATGGCCATTCTTAAATCCACCTACTCCGCCTATAGTAAATTGCATCATTTCCTGTTGCTAAGGAAGAGGGAATCATTCCTCGACTGGATCATGGATCATCCCATCTTGCGACAGGCTGAGGCATCCATTTCACCTCATGTATGTTTAGCTTCTGTTTTGGGTTGGGGGATGAGGTGTGTGTGGCTCTGATGTGGAGGACAGTGAGAGAAATTTAAACCAAAAATGTGTCTTTAAAATAAATGACCAGGCAAGCCCCAGTACCAAGGCAGAAGATAGGACCAGATATCTGTCTCATATCTTAATGATGGTCTTTCTGTGTCCTTGAATGGCCTCACACTCTATTCTGCACGCTACTGAAGGTGGTGAGCCCTTTCCATCATTGTCTAGGCCAGACCAGGAGTTCTCATTTGCAGAGTACAGCATTGGATCAATGTGGAGCTCCATGACTTGGTGGAGGTGGGGAATGAGGAAATAGTTACACTGTTTCCACTGCACACTGACCACTTACAAAACACAACTGATGTTGTAGCAGCAGTGGAATTGGGGGAGAGGAGTGACAATGTAAAAAGTTATAATGTTATTGGAAGAAAACACTTTTGTCAAAGCATTTCATCTTGCTCTCATTAGGACAATTTTCAAGAAATACTGATTCAAGAGGGAAAGCCAAAATTTATACAGTGTTGATTGGTTGAAAAGTGGTTCTGATTGCCGTGGTGAATACACCATATATTGACACTTTACAGCAGCAACATGTGTTATTCAAAGACCTTCTGCCTGTCACACAAGTATGTAATATATCAATTGCAGTGCTAGTGTGTTGCTAGATATGTAGGCCATTCATCACTGATGGATTATATCAAAGAACATATCCCTTTACAGCTTTGTTAGAACAAAGGTACAGACTCTATCTAATCAACCCAAGCTTGTAACACTTGCTACGCAATATCCAACATTGATAAGATTCTGCAACTTGGTAACCATTTCCTGGATAATTCTGAGTGCATGAAGAATTTCACTGACAGCCAATTGAGTTGAACCCACAGTGTGGTACCACTTGCATGTACATGTATTAATACACAGGGTTATGCTTTTTGTAGATAGTAAACGAACATGCACACACTGAACTTGTTTCAATTCAACACAATAGTTGACAGGCATTTGCTGGTCCTGACCACAGTCAACATGCTTGGTTTTAAATTTCTGACAAGATGACACAGAAAAGTCATGTTCTGTGCTACCAAAGCTATAATACCTCATTGTATTGACTGTATGTGAACAGGAATTAGGTCAATAATTAATGCACTTTGGTGCCAGGCTCTGAAAGGGGACATCCCCTTTCTTTACTCAGCGAGTCGTGAGTTTATGGAATGCCCTGCCAGTAGCAGTGGTGGACTCTCCCTCTTTATGGGCATTTAAACGGGCATTGGATAGGCATATGGAGGATAGTGGGCTAGTGTAGTTTAGGTGGGCTTGGATCGGCGCAACATCGAGGGCCAAAGGGCCTGTACTGCGCTGTATTTTTCTATGTTCTATCCAAGTGAGTCAGCCAGAGACACAATGCGGGATAAGTAATTAGCCTGTCAAAAAGAAAATAACATCGGAAGGTGGCTGATCTCTGAATACTGTTACCCTGTGAAATGATGCAATAACAGGAATGTGGGAGAGAAGGTGTCCACATCGATTCAGCACACAAAAAAGAGAAAAAGAGAATACACAGGTATTGTCTCTTTAAAGGTGAAACTCTGCAAGTCGCACACATATCCTTATAGGAAGGCAGTCAGAGAAACATTCATTTGGCAGACTCCATAGTTCCATTCTCTCACTACTTTAAAAAAAATTAGCATTATTTAATAATCAATATTAATGTTCATCCTTCAGTGCCAATGAAACACATTCACTTATTGACTAGAGAAATACCGCACGCAATCCAAATACATTAGCTCCTTTATTAACAGCATCCACAAGCCTTTGAAAAACAATACCAGAAAATAGTCAATTACACAGAAAATTCCACCAGAATCTGGGGTAATATTTATATCAGGGCATAAGTACTCAAATGAATGGGCTCAAACCAAATAGTTCAGCCCTTTTCTTTAGACTTAGACTTGCTGTATTTCTGGCTTTTTCCTCTTCTGACTTTAGATTTCTTGCTTTATTTCCAACACTAGAGCCACATTGTTTCCTCCTACAACCTCACCTGGAGTCTGGCTGTACACTCATTCAAATGCGAAGAACTTTGCCAAAGATTGCCTAAAATTGGAGAAATCATGAGTTACCATTGCTGCTTGCATGTTTGACCATTGTCACAATGGCTTTTATGAACCACTTAATTTCTGTGTTTGGACTTTGATTCCAATCACAAACCTCAATCTTGAAGCAACAGCTTCTAATTTCGGTGCTTTGGCTTTATCAGTTCTGCGACAGAATAGGTTACAAGCAGAGTGAAGTTCTTTTTAACTGCACTGCTGAACACTCCCAGATTAGCTACAGCAATGGGAAAGTGCAGAATAATGTACTTGTTACTCTTTGGAAACAATGCAGCTTCTGGACAAAAGAAAAACCTTTCCCTCAGTGTAACAGTTCTGATCCCTGCAACCTCTCTGAGTAAAGAGTATCTGGTTAGAGCAAAATTGTGAGCAATATTGCCATGCAGATTCATAGCACAAGGAGTGGTTTGATTCTACAAAAACACTTTTCATTTGGGGGGGGGGGGTGGGTTTAAACTCCTTTGCATCCTGTGTGCATTTGACCTTGGGCTGTAAAAATGGGCAGGGACCCAAAAAGCTGCAAAGTTCTGTAACCTAATTCACACTAATGGTATAAGACAATATTTTCAATAAAATTGGGAGGGTGTCATCCATTTCCTTCCTGTTTCAGGATGTGAATCTAACAGGGGTTGTCATCAAATACTAAGTTTTGAACTTCACTTTGTAGCAAGTATTCCTGATATACTGATCAGGCATCGTGCACACATTTCAAATTCTGAAACCTCTGTGTGATAACAAAATCAAAACTGAAACTGACTGACACTTTTTAATGTTAGAGTGCTTTCCTAATAATCTGACATAATTTAAATATGTGCTTCAGAGATAAAGCACAAGGTCTTTTGTGAACTTCAATAACCTACAAATCCAGGAGCATAGGATCAGGAGTAGGCCATACAATTACTTGATCCTGTTCCATCAGCCAATTAGTTCACAGCTTATCTGTATCTTAACTCCATTGCCTTGATTCCACAATTGTTCAATACGTTAAACTCAACCAGTTTTGAACATTTAAATTGCTTTTAATAACGGCTTTTTAGTCTACGAAGCTTCAGATTCCCACTATACCAGTAAACAAGTTTAAGTATTGCAGCATTTTTAATTTTAAAAGACTTTCGACAGACTGTACCCATGAAATTATCGCACCCATGAAAATACATCTCCCTCCCATAACTGTGGCATCTACAGCAGAAACCACTTTCCAATACGTGTGCATGGAAGATTCTACTTCTAGTGCCCATTTCTACATATCTTACAAAATGCCTGTCATACCCAAGGGAACTGATCATCGATGAATAATGTAGGCTGCAAGGTTAGATTTTTCAAAGACTCATATTCTGCAAGTCAACTGTCATAGAGGCTACAGTTCCTTCTTAATATAAACCTCATTCATCTTGGAAATACATAAATAATCAGAGCACCACTGAGGTAATACTGAACTATGACTGATCTTTAGATTTACTGGGCACAAGTCAGTTTAGAAACACTACACTGGAACAATATTTACATAATCTATAACATGCCAAGCAATTCTTTACAAATCAGGATGTGGATAGTACAATAAAACAGGGACATGTCTGCTAAAATAATTCTGGCTTAGGCAACATGGCAATTAACAGGCATAGGGAAGAATGTGAAATGCTGAGTGTTAGAAATCAGAAACCAATTTCCTCCCTCTTGGAATCCCATCTCCTGAATTAGAATTAGAGCAAATTTCTTTCAGCTGACTGGTACATCTCCCTCCCTTAACTGTGGTATCTACAGCAGAAACCACTTTCCAATACGTGTGCATGGACGATTCCACTTCAAGTGACCATTTCTGCATATCTTACCAAATGCCTGTCATACCCACAACCAGCAATTGTGGAATACCGGTTGTCACTTGGTACTGTCCCAGGTCAGCCCCTGCCGCTGGCCTCATTAGATCCCACAGTCTCTGAACAGCACCTGATCTGATGCACACACAACTTCTGATCTCACAGGAGAGCCCCCACTATTCCCTACTTCACGCGTGTAGCATATTGCAGTAATATGGCAGCCTTGTGACTTTAGCGAGAATGCTTTATATTTTGACTCTCCAGCCCATAACAGAAGATCCACGTGATTCATCATGGAAGCTGAGTTAACTCAGGATGGATAACATTTCTGCGGTACTAATTGGAAATGCCCAAAATTAGGAGTGGATTACAACACAGGCTTTAATTCCCATGACCCCAGCACCAAACATGCCTAATGATCAACCATGATGGATTAAGTACAGCTACAATTAGATTGTTCCTGTTAGTATCTATACTGTTTGTGGATGATTTCTGCATTGGATTATTTGACACCAACAAGTATCAGCTGATACTTAAAAATATGTTATTTACAAAACCTTTCCCGAAGCATAAGGAACTGCATTGTTTTCATTTGGTCATGCCCAGGTCGGAGACAGTTTCACAAAGTTTAGCAGTCGGGAAATTATGTTGGCCTCAAGATGCAGTCTGCAAGCGGGAATCTGGCAGCCCAGTCAATCCTGGCTTTCCACAGTGTCAGGGCCTGGATTTAAGTTGGGCACAGAACTGGAAAAGACAAGATACACATCAAAACATAATGGAGATATGCAGAGTAGGTATCACATGGCATTAACCAGAAATTGACATGACCTGAAAACATCCTGTCAAACTGCACCTTTCCAAAACTATCCAGGAGGATATTAGATCCCAGATGTTCTTTAAGCATACATATCAACCTGTCACTGTATTTATTAGAATCGTAGAATCCCTACAGTGTGGAACCAGGCCATTCAGCCCAATGAGTCAACACCGACGCCCTGAAGAGTATTGCACCCAGACCCACCCACCTGCCCTATCCCTGCATTTCCCATAGCCAACTCTTCGAGCCTGCACACCTCTGAACACCAAGAGCAATTTATAGAATTCATTGAATCCACAATGTGGAAACAGTCCATTTTGCCCAAAACGTCCACACCAACCCTCCAAAGACTAACCCAACAAGATCCATTCCCCTACTGTATTACTCTACATTTACCCTGACTAATGCACCTAGCCTACACCCTTGAACACTATGGTCAATTCATCTAACCCACACATCTTTGGGCTGTGGGAGGAAACCAGAGCACCTGGAGGAAACTCACGCAGACACTGGGAGAATATGCAAATTCCACACAGAAAGTTGCCTGAGGGTGTAATCGAACCTGGATTCCTGGTGCTGTGAGGCAGCAGTGCTAACTGCTGAGCCATCATGCCACCCCTACATTTACCCCTGATTAATGCACCTAGCCTACACATCCCTGGACACTACAGGCAATTTAGCCTGGCTAATCCACCTAACCTGCACATCTTTGGTCTGTGGAAGGAAATCCAAGCACCGGGAGGAAACCCACATAGACATGAGGAGAATGTGCAAACTGCACACAGGCAGTCACCTGAAGCGAGAATCAAACCTGTGTCCCTGACACTGTGATGGGTTGCTCGGTTGGGGGTTGGTTAACTCAGCTGTAATGAGAGAGAAATCCATGGTCCTCTGGGACATGATCATTTTCACTCATTCATTTCTGGGGCCTACTCACATTCAGCTTCACTGTGGCCTCGAGTCACGGGTGATCCTCTTGCTGGCTCTTGGCTAGGCTGGGTTTCAGCCCTTGTTTCGGTTTAGTGGTTGTACACACCTCTCCGAGTTAGAGGTTATGTATTAAAGCTCCTCGCCAGTAGCTAACCTGATTTCAGTATAGAACGTGGGGGAGGGGCGCATCATCGGCTTTGTCAATGAGAAAATAAGAAGACACCCTAACTGCTCGCTTGTAAAAGATTATATCGTGACAAGTGAAAACAAGCAGAGGAGATGTCCTGACAAACATTTAACCTTCAACTAACACAATTTTTTAAAAATCCCAGACCGTTTGGTCATTTATGCCCTTTTTACTTGGAGGCCTCAGTTTTCACATATTGGCTGATAGGTTTCTCTTTGTTGCAGCTGAACTTCATTCGTAATAAAACATTTTGATAGAAACGGGAGCGGGAGAAGGCCATTTACAGAAAATGCTGGAGGAACTCATCAGGTCTGGCAATGTCTGAGGAGAGAGAATCAAAGTCTGGGATGTGTCGAGTTTTTTGGAGGGCCTCCCTATGCAAGACTTTAACTTCACTTTGCCCCATCCTGTAACCTTTGACTCCATTTACATCATCAACGTATTTGTGAAAGGTGCTATGTCAGTGCAAATCTGTCTTTTTTTTTGCACTCTGGTTCTAAGAGAATGTTATTAAAAGGAAGGTTATTTGCCTTGCTTAACAAGTGAGAGGGCCACATTACAGTAAAGCAGAAGTAGCACTTGCTTCTGATTTCCTGTGGGGAAATCCCTCATTTGCATTCAGCAAGAATTAGGTTACTATCAGATGGTGGTGGAAGATATACGCATTTTATAAGAGCATTCTGCTTGCAATCTTCACCAAAACTACAATTACATATGTGGCCGTAAAAGAAATTGAGTAGCACTGCTCAAACAACTATATTTTGTTAAGATATCATCTTCAAAGCTTAGCTTTGCTTTTTCTCAGCTTTACTGCACTTTTTCTTTTGATTTGCACCATTCTCCAGGTCATGCTCTGAGCAACTGCTCAACAAACAGGAGAAAAATCAATTCTCAATTACCATCCATGGGGTTCAAAAGGGATTGTCATCTCTCCTGACCTTACAAAACCAATACTGGTCAATAGGTGTCATAAGGTAATAGCAGAAGATGAAAGAGACTTGCAGCTCAATCAACTGTTATAGTTTTAACCACATATCTGACAGTAAATTTTTATTAACTTAGCACATTGCACAATAAACTGATGATGCATTGGATGATGCTTGTCGTGATTGTAACGAGGTCAGCTAGGTGGACCTCACAGAATACGAGTTTCCTGATTGGACCAAATTATCAGCCCCAATCAGGGAGCCCCGGCTGATAGATATAAACAGGACTGTCAGACATCCTTACACTCTGAGACCTGGCTCTGAGGGAGCAGAATTGGTGTTAAGGACTGTCCATGTGTAAATAAAAGATGACTTGGTGGTGGGATACTGGCCTCTGTGGAGTGATTTCAATGCTAATATTAATTCTTTCATTGAGTGTTCCATCCCACCAAACCAAGATGCACATGCGACTATCCCCTGGTTTCAACTGTGCAGAGTGTGGAGGCCAGACTTGGAATAACATTGGTAGAGAAGACTATTTGCTTGAGAGATTTGTATCATCGATAGTCACAGGTGAGGTGCCGGAAGACTGGATGTTGGCTAACGTGGTGCCACTTAGAATCATGAAGAATGTGAAGAAGCAACAAGAGAGTGCAAAGGAAGCACATTCATTATACAGCTTATAGATTTCTATACTTGAAGAAAGACAAACAGTATTACCTTTTAAAATGTAGTCTGTCAGTAAAACTGGAACCTTCTCACTGTCCTCTTTCATGGCCAGAAGGACTGAAGGACAAAGATCATTTGATTAGTGACTTCAAACACTGAACTCGCTGATACACATCAACCACATTTTCACTGAAATTAACCAGTAATGAAAGATCTAGGGTTGGATTATTGTGAGGGAGATGGGTATCAGAAGTTGGGAAAATTCCCATCGTAGTGGAACTTCTCTCTTTAAAAAGACTATATGTTTGCTATATTTTCATTCCAGGAATGTGGGATTGGGATGTTGATGGATATGAAGCAGTGAGGATAGCTGTCAGGGGTGAGGATTTCCCACCTCCACATACTATGGCATCAGATCCACTTTAATGATGCACGGCCTTCACATCTCCACATATTCCCCGTCTCTCCCTTACCCCAAGCCTTTTTCTGATTCACATGCACTTTCTTTGACCATGTGCTAGACATACCCACTCTCCCAGTATCCACTAAATACAGAACTAGAGTCATTAAGAACATAAGATGTAGGGGGAGGTGATGACCTCGTGATATTATCACTTCGACTATTGATCCAAAAACTCAGCTAATGTTCTGGGGACCAGGTTCAATTCCTGCCACAGCAGACTGTGAATTCAATGAAATTATCTGGAATTAAGAATCTACTGATTACCATGAAATCATTATCAATTGTCAGGGAAAAAAAACCTGTGGCTCCCTAAGGTTCTTCAGATAAGGAAATCTGTCATCCTCACTTGGTTGGGCCTATATGTGACTCCAGATCTACAGCGATGTGTTTATCTCTCACCTGCCCTCTGAAATGGTCTAGCCAACCACTCAGTTGCATCAAACACTACAAAGTCTCAACAAAAAGATGAAACTATACAGACAACCCAGTGTCGACCCAGGCACCAAAAAAGACAATGGCAGAAATAGTCCTGTTGATCATGCAAAGTCCTCCTGACTAACATCTGGGGGCTAGTGCCAAAACTGGGAGAGTTGTTGCACAGACTAATCAACCAACATCCTGGCATAATCATACTCATGGAATCATACCTTAGAGACAATGTCCCATGCACCACCATCACCATCCCTGGATATGTCCTGTGCCACCAGTATGACACGAGCCGGCAGAGGTGGTGGCACAATGGGATACAGTCAGGAGGGCGTTGCCCTAGGAGGCCTCAACTCCAGGCTCTAAGACCCCATAATTTCAGGCTAAACATGAGGAAGGAAACCACATATCATCCTCCCTTCTGCTGATGAATAAGTACTCCTCTATGTTGATCAACACTTGGAGGGAGCACTGAATGTGGCAAGGGAGCAAAATTTACTCTGGGTCGGGGATTCCAATGTCCACCACCAAGAGTGGCTCAGCAGCAGTACTACTGATTGGGCTGGTCAGGTCCTAAAGGACATAGCTGCTCGACTGGGTCTGCAGCAGATGGTGAGGGAACCAACAAGAGGGAAAAACATACAAGACCTCATCCTTACCAATCTGCTGGCTGCAGATGCATCTGTCCATGACAGTATTTGTAAGAGTGACCACCCCATAGTCCTCGAGGAGTCGAAATCCTGATTTCACATTGAGAATAACCTCCTTTGTGTTGCTTGGCACTATCACAGGGTGGCACGGTGGCGCAGTGGTTAGCACTGCTGCCTCACAGCACCAGGGACTTGGGGGTTCGATTCCAGCCTCAGGTGACTGTCTGTGTGGTGTTTGCACATTCTGCATGGGTTTCCTCCGAGTGCTCTGGTTTCCTCCTACATTCCAAAGATGTGCAGGGTCAGGTGAATTGGCCAAGCTAAATTGCCCGTAGTGTTCAGGGATGTGTAGGTTAGGCGTATTAGTCAGGGGTAAATGCAGAGTAATAGAGTAGGGGAATAGGTCTGCATGGGATACTCTTGGGAGGGTCAGTGTGGGCTTGTTGGTCCAAAGGCCCTGTTTCCACACTGTAGGGATTCTAATTCTAATTCTAATTCTAATTCTATCACTTTGCTAAATGGAACAGACTTTGAACAGCATTAGTAACTCAAGATTGGGCATCCATGAAGCACTGTGGGCCATCAACAACAACAGAACTGTACTCAAAAGAATTTGCCACCTCAGGGCCTGGCATATCCCCCACTCAACCACTACCATCAAGCCAGGGAATGAACTCTACATTCAATAGAGAGTGCATGAGGGAATACCAGGAGCAACATCAGGCAGACTGAAAAAATGAGGTGGAACCCTGGTGAAGCCACCAACCCACTTGAGAATTCCTCGTCACAAAAATGGAAGAGCCCAGCACATCAGTACAAAAAATAAGGCTGAAACATTTGCAATAGTCTTCAGCCAAAAGTGCCAAGTGGATGATCCACCTTGGCCTCCTTCATTGGTTCCTAGCATCACAGATACCAATGTGTAGCCAATTCGAAACACTCCACATGACATCAAGAAAAGTTTGGAGATACTGGATACTGCAAAGGCTATGGGCCCTGACAACATTCCTTCAATAGTACTGAAGACTTGTGCTCCAGCACTTACACCTCCCATGGCCAAGCTGCTCCAGTACTGGATGTAGGTTTGCTCGCTGAGCTGGAAGATTTGTTTTCAGACGTTTCGTCACCATACTAGGTAACATCTTCGGTGAAGCGAATGTCTGAAGCGCTGGTGGTTTTAGCCCACTTTCTATTTATATGTTTGAGTTTCCTCGGGTTGGTGATGTCATTTCCTGTGGTGATATCATTTCCTATGGTGATGTCATTTCCTGTTCTTTTTCTCAGGGGGTGGTAAATGGGATCCAAGTCAATGTGTTTGTTGATAGAGTTCCAGTTGGAATGTCATGCTTCTAGGAATTCTCATGCGTGTCTCTGTTTGGCTTGTCCTAGGATGGATGTGCTGTCCCAGTCGAAGTAGTGTTCTTCCTTATCTGTATGTGAGAGTGGGTCATGTCTTTTTGTGGCTATTTGATGTTCATGTATCTGGGTGACTAGTTTTCTGCCTGTTTGGCCAATGTAGTGTTTGTTAAAATTCTTGCTTGTTGTCTTTATAGAATAACGGACAGTTTACAGATAATATACAACTGTCCCAGTACAGTAATGACACTGACATCTACCCAATAATGTGGAAAATTGTCCAAATATGTCCTCTACATAAAAAATAGGGCAAATCCAAACTGACCAATTTTTGCCCCATCGGTCTAGTCTTGATCATCAGTAAAGAGATGGAAGTGGTCAGTCACAGTGCTATTCAAGCAGCACCTGCTCAGCAATAACCTGCCCAGTTTGGGTTCTGCCAGGTCCACTCAGCTCCTGGCCTCATTACAGCCTTACTTCAAACATGGACAAAAGGTTGAATTCCAGAGGTGAGGTGAATGTGACAGCCTTTGATATCAAGGCCATATTCGACTGAGTGCAGCATCAAGAAGCCCTAACAAAACTGGAATCAATGGGAATCAGAGGGCAAACTCTCTGGGTGGAGTCATACCTGGCACATAGGAGGATGCGCCATAGATAAAAAGCGGAGAGGGTCACATGTGCAGTCGGTGTCAAATTTGAGGATGTTGGGCTTCAAATGCAGGTGAGGTGTTACACTGAGCCAGATCATTGCTCACAGGTAGGTTACAAGGATCCCATGGAATCATTTTGCAGAAGGCAGTTGGATTTTCCCCAGTGTTTTTATGACCCAATATTTGTTCCTCGACCAGTATTCCTTTGAATGACCATATGGACATTATTACTTACTGGTGTATGGGAGGATGCTGTGCACGAATTGGTTGCCATATTTCCTATATTAAAACAGTAACTATATTTCAAAATTACTTAAGTGGATGTCAAGCACTTTAGGATGTTCTGAAGTCACAAAAGGAGCTATATCACAGACTGATCTAATACAGAAGCAGACCATTTGCCTCATCATATCAGTGGTGGCTCTTTGGCACAGCTATCCAATTAATCCCATAAACTTGCACTGGGGAAAATCCAACTGCCTTTTGCAAAATGATTCCATGGAATCCTTTTAATAGATCTGTCAACTCTGCCCTTCAAAGTGTTATAAAATTTTCTTTTGTAAGTTAATCCACTATACCGTCAGATCACAACATCTGGCTATTTATCATGTCACAATTTGCCAATCACATTATATTTGTGTCTTCAGCCACTGAAAATAGGTTCTCCTTACAAAAACACTTACAAGTTTGAACACCTCAATCAAATTTCTTATTATCCTTCCCTAATTTAAAGAGAACAGACCCAGCAGACACAAGATATTGTGGAAGCTGCAAACCTGAAATCAAAGCAGGAACTGCTGTGGGTATTCAGCATGTGTGGGCAATATTTGTGGAAATGTTAACCTTGCTTCTCTCAAGAGACGCTGCCAAGATCTTTTGAGCACATTCCCTTCTTAATTCCAACTCCTCTAGGTCTTTCCCCATAACTCAAATCCCTCTTTCCTGGTTCCATGCTTGGTTAATTTCTTCCGCATTTTCACCAGGGCCTAAGAATAAACACAAGCCATTCTTTTCCTTGTATTCAGACCTAGGTTTTGACCTTTCTTGGCATTCCATGCCAGGCTTGGCAAATCAAGAGAGAACCTGGCGCCTTGTAGTTCATGTCAAAAACTTGTTCCTTTCAAATGAGCATCAATAGTGAGAATCTGGTGAACATTGTAACTGTTCTCATGACCTCCCTGACTCATGTCCATCGCTGACTGACCTCCATAGCCCTTTACCAGCTTTGAAACGTCGACATCAAGACAAACTATGCTAGAATCAAATCCTTCCCCTGGAATCTACCTCATCAACAGCCACTTACAATAAAATGCAACCCTTTGTGATGCCACAACAAACATAAATCAGAATGGAAAACAAAAGTGATGAAGGATAATTGCTAGTTATTTGTACCTTAATTAATAAAGTAGTCAATTAAAAAGGGCATTTCACTGGCAGCATAGTGTGTTGCTCTCAAGCAGCGAACAGCATAGTCTCCGTCTGGCTGACTCAATATAACGGTTGTCATTAGACAAAGCCAACAGGCTGATAGTGGCTTAAACCAATGAACTGGAAAATTGAGGCTGAAGCCTCCATGTGAATACCTCCAGATAGAATTAAGGAATCCAAAAGAATTTTAAAAACAAAACTTGAATTCTTGGTATCACTTAAAGACTTATTACTGTCTATTGACCTGAATGAAATCAGCTTTTAGCCAACAATGTGGGGAGGATTAGTCTGGTCACTGAACATTGACAATGCAAATGTCTTCATAAAGATTGTGGTCAACATTTTGAACAAAATCATAAAAAGTCTCTTTGGATAGCTTCACAATTTTGCTAAGCACCAGTGCAATCAGTATGTACAGACAGAACAAATCAATCAATAAGGAAGCTTTAAAAAAAGGAGAGAATTAGTCTTTTGTGTGTTTTACTGATGTATTCCCAGCATAAATACATTTGGAATATATATTGAGGAATAGCAGATTTTGCAAAATAAGCCAATAATCGACACCTGAATAGAGGAACAGTTGGATTTCCATCATTATTTCAGTGAAAGAAATGTGCATGATTTTATATTGATTAGATTAGATTAGATTACTTACAGTGTGGAAACAGGCCCTTCGGCCCAACAAGTCCACACCGACCCGCCGAAGCGTAACCCACCCATACCCCTACATTTACCCCTTTACCTAACACTACGGGCAATTTAGCATGGCCAATTCACCTGACTTGCACATCTTTGGAGTGTGGGAGGAAACCGGAGCACCTGGAGGAAACCCACGCAGACACGGGGAGAATGTGCAAACTCCACACAGTCAGTCGCCTGAGTCGGGAATTGAACCCGGGTCTCTGGCGCTGCGAGGCAGCAGTGCTAACCACTGTGCCACCGTGCCGCCCACAAATTGCATATCTTAATTTTTTTTTTCAATGTATACATGCTGCTTGTTTCTGAATTACTTCATGTTCCAGAGTTCATAAGTGTCCTACGCAAGGTTGATCTTACTAATTGTTCAGTAAGAGGTAGTGGAACTTACTATGCACATCACAGACCGAGAGGAAACAGTAACATGGTGAATCCCAGCTTTGAAGCGCTGATGTTCGAAGCATAGGAGCCAGGGCAAGATATAGCCTCAAATCACTGAATTCCTTCCTTCCCAATTTCAGAGGGATTATCTCAAAGGAAATCATAATTTCATCTAAGTTTTGGGACACAAGGGAAATAATGAAAAAAGCAAAGGGGACTACTGCATCCATCAGACTTCATAAAGTCTCTTGCAAGCTAGTTCCAGGGGGTATTAACAGAGTGGTCACCAACCATCACAGTGACTTCTTGTTTAGGTTTCAAGGGCATCAAGGGGTATGGGCAGAAAGTGGGAATATGCCACTGAGACAGAGTGTCAGTCATGATCATACTGAATGGTGGAGCAGGGTCATAGGGCTGAATGGCCTGCTGCTGATCTTAGCTTCCATGTTAGGTAGAGACATAAGTCACTAAAAAAGGAGAGCCCAGCTTAAATTATTTATAATTGGCAATAGGGGAAATGGAGCAGTGAGAGGTGTGAACCAAAAAATGTTTGATTCACACCAGAGAGACAAAAGTGACACCAAAAAAGCATGTAAGTGATAGTAGCTCAGACTGGTAATACTGTATTTAAGTGTTAACCTTTGGGCAAAGTGATAGTGACACATAGTGGTATTGTCACTGCACTAATAATCCAAAAGCCTAAACTAATATCCTGGGGATATTAACATTCCACCAAGGTAGATGACAGAATTTGAATTCAATTAATAAAAAAAATCTGGAATTGAAAACTAGTCTCAATAATGCCGAGCAGAAAATAATCATTGATTGTTATAAAAAAACCATTGAGTTCACTAATGCCCCTTCCTCTAGGCTTGGAAATTTGCCCTCCTTGCCTCCTGTGGTCTAAATGTGATTCCAGTTGCACAGCAACGAGCAGCTAAATGAGCCACTCAGGGCAAAGGAAATTAGAGATTAGTAATATCTATCCTAGAGACACCCACATCTTATGACAGAATACAATTTACAAAGAACAAAAGGACAGAACTGAAATACAAGACACAGAGACAGCAGTTTAGGTTCATAACTCCTTATTAATCATAGAATCCCAACAGTATGGAAGCAAGCCCTTCAGCCCATTGAATTCACACTGACCCTCCGAACTACATCCCACCGAGATCCATTGCTCCTACCCAATCCCTGTAACCCTGCAGTACCGATGGCTAATCCGTCTGACCTGCACATCCCTGGATACTATAAGTAATTTAGCAATTCAACTAACCTGCACACAGAGCCATGGTCACAGAATGTACAGCATGGAAACAGACCTTTCGGTCCAACTACTCCACGCTGACCAGACATCCTAAATTAATCCAGTCCCGTCTGTCAGCACTTAGCCCATATCCCTTTAAACCTCCCCCCCATTCATATACCCATCCAGGTGCGGTTTAAATGTTGTAATTGTACCGGCCTCATCAGTCTTTGGACTGTGGGAGGAAACCACTGCACTCGAAAGAAACCCACGCAGACACGGGTAGAATGTGCAAATTCCAAGGGTGGAATCGAACCTAGTTTCCTGGCACTGTGAACCTAGTTTCCTGGCAATACCACTGAACCACTGCACTGGCCCTGATTAATAGGCAATCAGGAGATGGGAATTCTTTTACCAGATTATTCCAAATCCATGGCAATGGGACAATTAAGCTACACAATGAATTGCTATTAACAGTGAAAATCTAATAATTGAATACCGGGTTAATGGTCAATGACTTCTCACTCCTGGGACTGGGGTCCAAGTGCACTCTTGGGTGTCAAAGTGAAATTGTTTGGTCAGTCTGAAGCAAGTTGCCATTGAGCATTAAACCAGTTGTAATGACATTCACTGAAATCTAAAGTGTGGTTGTGTTCAGTGGGAATGGAAACTGGTGACATAGTGGGTTCACTTTTGACTGAATTAACAGCCAAATTTTAATCTAACCCTTGTTTAACAAAAAATATGAACTGCCATAAAAATAAGAATTGCTTGATAAACTGGGCAGGTCAGGCATTTGCAGAGATGAAAAAGAATCATTCTTTCACTCCTAAAAATTGTGAAGAGATCATTTCAATCTTTCTTAGCAAAACTGTCAAGACTGCTTGCAACAAAAATAAACAATCAAACAAAATTGTGAAACTAGGTATTTTCTTTAAATAACTCACTTGTGGTCAGGATTTGAAGGTCATCAACTGTTGGAGGTGTATTCTTCTTCTCGTACGGAATTACTGTGGTTAGGTACTAGATATAAGGAGACAGTTTGTTAGTATAGTAATAAGAATATTTGGTACATTCCATCTAGTCACTACTGATGCTGAAATGCTACAGCACCATCATGTATTCAGAGAAGGAGTGAGCATGGGTTTCAGGTCAGTTTAGCGGGAAGATGGTAGCGTAGTGGTAATGTCACTGGATGGGTATTCTAGGGGTCCAGATCAATGTCCCATGGAGAGGGTTTTAAATCCCAGCAAGACAGCTGTGCAATTGCAATTCAATGAATCACTGGATTCGAAAACTAATCTCAGTGATTGTGACCATGAACGCATTATCGACTGTTGTTAAAAACAATCTGATTCATTAATGTCCTTCCTCCAGCTGAACACAGACTCACAATAATGTAGTTAATTCTTTACCACCCTCTGAAATGGCAAGGGGCAATTAGGGATGGGCAACAAAGCTGGCCTTACTAACAGTGCCAAACCCCTTGAAGGAATTAAATAAATAATTTCTGAAAGGTGTGTAGTTCAATATATATATATATTAATTTCAGATTCTATCAAAACATAATTCAATGTCCTCACTTTCTGTACAAATTTAGATGTGTAATTGACAATAGCACTTTGGATTAAGAACCATGTGGCTTTAACACCTCATGGTGATTGAGTAACACGTTCAGATTCTTTTGAATAATCAACAATAATGTAAGCAGTGTGATTGTACATGTCGCCTCTTGTTATGTATTCTTCAGCATAAAGAACGGCTTTGCGATAAATCAATTTGAGTGTAAGAATTAACAGGTTCTTCTGCTCAGTGTTTCAGTAACGTTGCAATTCATCAACCAGTCAGAACCAATAAATCCAGGCTGTAAGCTAGTGTTTGTTGATGTTAGTGAACTGCTGACAGCTGTTGTTTTAGGATGTAATAAATTGAATGAGTTTCCTTTATTCTCCAATGTGAGCTCATTATGGGGTTGCCAATACTGGCTGGACATACTCCTGTAGGCTTCATGTCATGACTCTTCCCCTGAATCAGTACCTACCCCATATCCGTTAACTTTATAAATAATAGAAGATTTTCCTCAGAGAAGAAAGATGGATACAACAGCACACCATTTTATTCAATGTGCCTACAATTTAGCTTCACAGTTCTTTGTAGCAGTGTCCAGGAAATGAATTCTTTAATAATTGCCTGAATTTCCGAGTGCTGACAACCTGCTATAAATAACAGGACACGGGAACGACACAAAGTGTAGCTACCTGCTTCTCGTTGCCAGAATTTCCAAATGTCTGTCGAATGCCACTCTGGATGACACTGGAGATTCCTTCCATGCTAAAACGCTGGCAGCCATGTTGAACAGAAGGAAAGGAGGTTATCAGGAGTGGAGTTCGAAGTACAGGTGTCAAACAGAAACCACAACTTCGACCTAACCAGCACCATTAACCAGATAAGCAGTCCCAAGTCACTGCACAGCAGGGAAATCAATGACACTGAACCAAACTGGATAATTGGGGCATTTCAGCATCTTACAGGAAGACAGTGAGGTAGAAAGATGAGGATATTTAGGGAGGGATTGCCTGGCCTAGACACCTGAAGGCATTGTGACTAAAGGTGTAGTGTAGAATGCAACATCCCTGAAACAGAGACACCGACTGACTTCCAGAACACATCTGATTATTGCATAGTACATCATGTGATGTCATTCTAAGCCAGTGAGTCATGGGGCTGTCATTAATACGTATGAGTAAATTTGCATTAATTAATCACTATACAATCACAATGTCGTAATTTTGTCATAATGATCTCAAAAATCTGAAATTATGCCTTTTTTTCAGGTCACCATTAAATCTTAGATTTGACAGACTTTATACCACAGAACCAGGTTGTTTAGGCCAAATAAGCTAGGTTAGTGTTTTTTTATGTACCTCATTAACATCCTTCCACTTTATTTCAGAGAATGTTTGCAGCAATTTTGCCCAATATGTCAGTATTGTCTCTCTGCAAAACAGGGGAAAGTGAGGATTGCGGATGCTGGAGATTAGGGTCGACAATGCGGTGCTGGAAAAGTACAGCAGGTCAGTCAGCCTCAGTTACCTTCCCCCCAGCCCCACCCTCTCCCATTTATTTCCCCACTCCCTTGGCTCACAGCCTCATTCCTGATGAAGGGCTTTTACTCGTATTGTTGATTATCCCCCTCCTCAGATGCTGCCTGACCTGCTGTGCTTCTCTGCAAAACAGCTCATCGCATTCCCCTTTCCCTATGGGCCTGTAAGTTTTCTCTCTTGAGACAACTATCCAAGTAACTCTTGAAAAGTCAGATTGAACTTGCATCTAGCACACATTCAGGCATGCATTCCAGATCCTAACCACTCGGTCGAGAGAAACAGTTTCCTCCTGTTACCAACAGTCTTTGTGTCAATTATCTTTAACATTTTTTTATTTACCCATGTGATATGAGTGACATTGGCTAGGCCAACAATTATTGCTCATCCCTAGTTGCCCTTGAGAAGGTGGTGGTGAGATTCCTTCTTGAACCAGTGCACTGCCTTTGCTGTAGGTAGACTCACAATACCCTTACAGATGGATGTCCAGGATTTTGACCCAATGACACTGAAGGAACGGCAATATATTTGCAGGTCTGAATAGTGAGTGGCTTAGAGAGGAATTTGTAGGTGGAAGTACACCTGCCATTCCTATCCTTCCAAGTGATAGTTGTCATGGGTTTTGGAAGGTGCTGTCTTAGGAGCCTTGGTGAATGTCTGCAGTGCATCTTGTAGAGATAGACACCCAGTAGCAGCAGTGTGCACTATGGTGGAGGGAGTAAATGTTTGTCAATGTGGACTGCTTTGTCCTGAATGGTCTCAAGCTTCGAGTGTTGTCAGAGCTCCTGGGTCCTTAACCCTTCTTCCAATACAAACAGAATTTCTCTACCTACTCTGTCCCAGACCTCCTCGATCTTGAATACTCCTATCAAATCTACACTCAATTTTGTTTATAGGAAAATGACCACATGATCCCCAATCTATCAACATAACTGCTAGTCCATCATCTAATACTTGAGTCTAAGTCTAAGACTTTGGCATAAAACTCTAGGCATCATCAATGGAGTGCTACACTGTCAGGGATGCTACCTTTCAGATTAACCATTAACCTTCGAGCTTGTCTAACGTCTCAGATGAGTTATAAAAGATCCCAAGGCACTATGTTGAAGAACAGCAATGGACTATATCACTATCTTGGAAAACACATACTCCTCAAGTAATATCCATATGATTGTTTGCTTTATTGCTGTTTGTGGGATCTTTCTGTGTGCAGGTTTGATTAGATGTTTCCTTTATTAGAAGGGGAATTGCAACACTTTATCATCTGTGAAATAATTTAAGGCATCCTGAGATTATGAAAGGAGTGATTTCAATGCAAGAATTTATTTATTTAAGATAATAATCTCATCTGAGTTTTCTACCTTCACTTCAATCACAACAACACTCTCCAGCTGATGGGGTAAACACTCATTTACTTTACAGGCCTTGGGCCTCCTATTTTTAAGCTAACTATTAAGAGATACAAAAGATTAGCACAAATTGCCTTGCCTTCCCTAATGTTGCATTTTTAAAACTTATGCAGGTGCGAAACATTCAAGAGAGCACTTGATGATTATCTGAATAGAAATTGTGAACAGGAACATGGGATAAAAGCAGGGGATTGACACTTGGTAGTGGAATCAGGGCAGGCATGATGGGCTGAATGGCCATAATAATTCTGTGAGATACAATTTAAAAGGGGCTAGTGCACAGTTCAAAGAAAGATAAAAGAACATGCAATTTAAAATCCATGAGACTATGGTTAGTTAGAGATATCCTGGGATCAACAGGAAAAATGAATCTTGCAGATATCGTAAGAGTTCTCAATGATCGACTGTTTCTACAATTTTCTTTGTCACTGCAGTTTGTCCTTCTTGAGAGGAGAGGGGGAGGGAGAGAGAGAGAGAGAGAGAGAGAGGGGGAGAGAGAGAGAGAGGGAGAGGAGAGAGAGAGGGAGAGGAGAGAGAGAGGGAGAGGAGAGAGAGAGGGGGGGGAGAGAGAGGGGGGGGGAGAGAGAGGGGGGGGGAGAGAGAGGGGGGGGGGGAGAGAGGGGGGGGGGAGAGAGGGGGGGGGAGAGAGGGGGGGGGAGAGAGGGGGGGGGAGAGAGGGGGGGGGGGAGAGAGGGGGGGGGGAGAGAGGGGGGGGAGAGGGGGGGGGGAGAGAGGGGGGGAGGGGGGGGGGGAGAGAGGGGGGGAGAGAGGGGGGGGGAGAGAGGGGGGGGAGAGAGGGGGGGGAGAGAGGGGGGGGAGAGAGGGGGGGGGAGAGAGGGGGGGGGGAGAGAGGGGGGGGGAGGAAGGGGGGGGGAGGAAGGGGGGGGGAGAGAGGGGGGGGGAGAGGGGGGGGGAGAGAGGTGGGGAGGGAGAGAGGGGGGGGGGAGAGAGGGGGGGGGGGAGAGAGGGGGGGGGGAGAGGGGGGGGGGGAGAGAGGGGGGGGGGGAGAGAGGGGGGGGGAGAGAGAGGGGGGGGAGAGAGTGAGGGAGGGAGAGAGAGCCTTCGTCAGTTTAAGTTACAAAACTATCTCCTCTGCCCTACCAAAAATAGCTCTTTGAAATATAGCTGGTTTGTGTACTCCAATGTCTGAGTTTCTTGTTTTCAAACTGGATATTTGTAGGTCAGCTTTTCAGTTCCAGGATATGAAACTTATCACGTAGGTGGATATCAAATCAGAGATACAGGTTTTTCCATGTTTGACTGGTTTCCTGATAGAAATGTTAATTTCAATTCAGACTGGTTCTGGTGTATCGATTATTTTATGAAGCTTGTCTCAACCTGTGGTCAGCTTATCAGTGCGATCATTTATAAGTCTGTGTCTTTTCTTTCCAAATCTCTTTCAGTCCATAAAAATCCCAGACATTATGATCAGCTGATACAAATCAAAACTTGATAATCCACATTTTATCACTATTGTGTAACCTTCCCACTTCAAGAAAGGAACATAATCAATATTTGTTCCACTTGCTTACACTGAGCATTCCCTTACAAAGTTGCTACGAAATAACAAGACAAAACTTGGAACAACTAACATACAGATGCACATTCCACACTCATTCTATTCATCCTAACCAGCGTTCAAAACTTGCTTTGAGAAATGTCGCTGGACTTAGTTTCTGAGCTGTTCTTATCTGAGTTTTAATCTTTCACTGCCCATTTGCACAATCCATGTGCCAGATGCTGGCATTTTTCCAAATTTGATTTCCTGGAGCTAATTGGGTAATAATGAGTTTCCACTCCCAATGGGTAAATGGACTTGCATCCTGTACCTCACTTTCAATCAACTTTACATCAACTCAGTTAAACAAGTCGAGCGTTGCATGTTACGTCTGTTCCTTTGGTCTCCCCAGTAGAGAAATGTGCTTTCCCTTATGCGCCTGCCCTTGGTGCTTCTCACCAAATGTCTGCAGTGGAGTGTGTTCTCATCCTTCTTCCTTGTAGATTGGAATGGGTTTTCCCTCAGCCTATTACACTTGCCTTAGAACACTACTGCCACCAGGTGGACATTCAACAATACTCCACTGTGGCTCTTCAACTAAGTGAGGCTTCACTTCCACTTTCTTTGTGCCTGTCTGAGAACTCCTTTAACTTTTACATGAAGTTACTTTGTTAACCATATCTCTTGCTCTGTCCGATCACCTTTTGACACCTTCCTTCCCTGGGACTTTCTTGCCCTCTGTTATGGCTATTAGCCTAGGTCCAGTTAAAGGCAGATACATCCCCTGGCCTTGCTGGCTTGTATCTGAGCATCCTAAATGAGGTAGCTACAAAGATAGTGGATGCATTGGTTGTAATTTTCCAAAACTTTTGGAGTCTGGAGAATTACCAGAGGATTAGAAAGCTGCTAATGCGACATCCCTTTTCAAAAAGTGAGGGAGGAAAAAAGCATGCCGATTAGTCTAACATCTATTTTTTGGAAAAATGTTGGATAAATTATTAAGGAATTAATGGAAGAACATTTGGAAAATCATAATCTAATCAAGCAGTATTTGCATGTCTTAGAGTCACAGAGGTGTCCAGCACAGAAACAGACCCTTCGGTCCAACTCGTCACAAAAGGGAAATCAAGTCTGACTAATTTATTGAAGTTTTTCAATGTGAATGTATAAAGTGGTACCAGTAAATTTGTTGTGTTTGGACTTCCCCAAAGGTGTCCTACAAGGTACCCCACAAAGACCCATGGTGTTGGAGATAGTTTATTAGCATGGAGAGAGAATTGACTAATGGACAGGAAATAGAGAGTGGGATTACAAGATTTTTTTTCAAGTTGGCAACTTGCAACCAATGGGTTCCACAGGGATCAGTGCTAGGACCAAAACTGCTTACAATGTGTACTAGTGACTTGGAGGAAGGAGGTGAATGTATTGTAGTCAAATTTGTAGGCAAGTTTTGAGAGGGATACAAACAGTTTACAAAGAAATATTGATAGACTAAGTGGGTAGACATTTGGCAAATGGAGTATAATGTGGGAAAATGTAAAGTTGTTCATTTTGGAAGGGAGAACAAAAGAACAGTATTATTTAATCATAGAATCTCTACAAAGCAGAAAGATGCCATTTGGCCCAACAAGTCCACACCATCCCATGAAAGAACATCCTACCCACACCCATCTCCGTAACCCATTTTCCATGGTCAATCCACCTAACCTGCACATCTTTGGACTGCGTGAGAAAACCCACACAGACACAGGGACAATATGCAAACTCCACACAGACTGCTCGTGGCTGGAATTGAACCCACGTCCCTGACACAGTGAGGTAGCAGTGCTGACCACAGAGCCACCATGCTGCTGAAATGGAGAATGGAGAAAATAGCAGAAAGCTGCAACACAAAGGGATTTGGGGGTATTTGTGCACAACACAATACAGAAAGCTAGCACACAGGTGCAGTGGATAATCAGGAAGGTTAATAGAATGCAGGCCCTTATTTCAAGCAGGTTGGGGTAAGGAAGTCTTTGTGTGATGGACTTCTGTTTCATTGTTAAAACCAAATCTTGTATTTCAGTGAAATGCTGCTGCATTTATTAATTAAGAAAAAAACAAAATGTGATCTATCAAGTTAGATTTTAGTCTGGGATATGATTTGCTCAGCAGTAAACTTTTGTATTACTGGGGAGAAAAGGCACATTTTCTCAAGGCTCTTCACCTTGCTCAATTTGCAAGCATGAATGAATTAATTGGAAAGCAAAATTTATATTGTATGAGAGAAAAGTATTGACTGGTTTGCAAGTGGACTCTGATAGTGGCATGGTCTAGAAAATGTGCCAATTAGATGATGGCTGACAGTTAACGCCAAGATTTGTTTAGAGTTTAAACGAGGCAGGTTGACTCTGATTAATAAATGCATTGCCCTGAAAAATTAACAAGTGAAATGAACGCCACCTGTTTGCAGAGTTGAAAACAGATGCACAGTGTGTACATGTTCTTCTTGCAAAGAATAGGGCCCTGGATATTAACATACAGGACGTGCGGGATGACAATCCTAAAATGATCATCAGCATAATTCTTTACAAATCTCAGAATAATTTAACACATTTAGGCCAATTATGGAATTACATCTAATACTGTATTCTGCTTTGGAGTTTTCCAAAGACATGTTGGCTGGGCTTGCAGTACCTAGCTATCTTTTCAATTCTTCCAAAGACAATGCCTTTCATTTGTTACCTTGTCCTGTTCTAGATTGCTTAGCATTTCAATGGTACAGGCCTAAGAATACCTCTTTGCAGCTTTTTTTGAAACAGCTTTTGAAAGGAACTGTTTTTAGTACCCAACTCAAATTTCATATAATCCCTACAGTGTGGAAACAGGCCATTCAGCCCAACAAGTCCACACCCACCCTCCAAAACGCATCTCACCCAGACCCATCCCCCTACCCTTTCCCTGTATCCCTACATATCGCTGACCATTATGGGTAACTTAGCATGGCCAATCCACCTAACATGCACATCTTTAGACTGTGGGAGGAAACCCACGCAGACATGGGGAGAACATGCAAACTCCACACAGACAGTTGCCCAAGAGTGGAATCAAACCTGGGATCCTGGCGTTGTGAGGCAGCAGTGCTATACAGTGGACTGGATCATTAGAACAATAAGGAGACAGTTATAAAGTTTTCTTGAATTAAAGGAAGAGCAAATTTATTATTTGCCAATGCTGAGAAAATTAATAATGAGGCATTATCAAGCACACACACAAATCGTGCATTGGACTGATCAGCTATCCTGGAACCCACTGAGCAGGACAGGAAGCAAGTTCACCCTTGATCCCTTGGGACTGCCTATGAGAGAAGAGAGCAACCCAAAGGCCTGAACTCATGATCTGGTGACAACTCCACAGCAGCTGAGGAATTTAAATTCAATTAGTTAAAGTTTATCTGAATTCAACAGCGAGTGTCTAGAATGACATATTTAAAACTGCTTAATTATTGGTAAAAAAAATCTGGTTCACGGTGGTCTTGTTTGGAAAGGAATCAGCTGCCCTTACCCGCTCTGGCCTACACACAGTCATTAGGCCCAGACACTCAGCTGTGCAGTACACAGCTCACAGGGGCCCTGTTAAAAGCAATTGGGGATGGACAACAAATGTTGACCTTGCCAATGGCATCCACACCTCATGACTGGATGAGGAAACAATGTAGTAAAGATATAGAGATAGTTAGGGCTTCCATGTCATGCCTTCCCTGAAGGAGAACTCTACCACAGAGTTGAGATATTGGCAACATCCCTCTTTTCCTAGTATGTCACTCAAGAACAAACCAACGTATTTATTCATGGCATGTGGGCGTCACTGACAGGATCCATATTGATTGACCATCCCTTGTTTTCCAAGAGAATAAAATGGAGCAGCATGTTCGGACATTTCAAGCTGCTGTGGGTTTGGAGTCACATGTGGGCCGGACCAGGTAAGGACAGCAGATGTCTGTAGTACAAGATAGGAATTTACAACAATTCAGGAATTTTATGCCTGAGACTATTTTTCAATTCCAGATTTTATCTTCATTAACCAAACTTAAATAACTGAAATTAAATTCACTCCTGCCATAGAGTGATTTGGACTCATATCTACGCTACATTACATCAGAATTTTGAATCACTCATCCAATCATTTATTACTCTACCGTTGTCCACACAAAGATGAAAGAACTTCGATGGAGAGCCTCACAAGGCTGGGTTGGTAATGAAGAGCAGCAACCTGTTTTCAGCATGCAATGGTCAGGGCCTCACCTTCACAGGCATGTGACTTGCTCTCTCCTGCCGGAAACTTGCTGAAATGCCACCTTTCTCCTTCTTTCTCTTCTTCATTGTTTCCCGGTGCTCTTTCTGCTTGTTCTGCACCTCGAGGAGGATGGAGATGAAGCTGTTTTTCACCTCCTTCTCAAACTCTAGCTCATCACGCAGTGCCAGCTGTTGGATCAGCTCCTCTGAGTAATCTTTAACGGCCAATTCAATCTGCGCCAACAGCTCACCAAGCTCAACCTCAGTCAGCTGCTTCACGTCTGCATAGCCAGAACACACAAAGCAGGGGTGAAATCTTTCATAGTGAATCCATTTAAATCCTTCCTGTCTGCTACTTCATTCTTGCTGTATTTATGTGTATAACTCTCTGCCCCCTTCAATATCCATCAGAATATTCCTTATTATTCTGTAGGTAAATTTTCCTCTCCCAGACCTCTCTGTACTTTACTCAGGTTGCCTGCTTCACCACGCCATCAGTCACTCGACCCACAGGTTGTAACCCCACCCTCAATCCCTTTGTTTCTCCAGAATCCTCTGTCCTTTAGAAGCTTCCTTTAACCTGGTCCCATTGGCTAAACCTTCAATTAAAGTTTCATTCATCAGTAAGCCCCTTTCGGTCATCCTTATTCATGCGCACTTAATCATCAATTAAAACAGTAATTAACTAGGTCAAAAATGAATCACAGAATCCCTACAGCGTGGAAGCAGGCCATTCTACCCACTGAGTCCACACGGACCTTCCAAAGAACATCACACCCAGACCCACCCCCGTCCTTGTAACTCCTATGGCTAATCCATCTAGCTTGCACATCCATGGATACCATGGGCAAATTACCATTACCAATCCATCTAACCTACACATCTTTGGACTTGGGAAGAAACCGGACCACCTGGAGGAAACCCACATGGAGAATACAGAAATTCCACACAATCACCTGAGGGAGGAACTGAAGTTGGGTCCCTAGCACTGCCAGGCAGCAGTACTAACCACTGAGCCATCATGCCACCCTAAGGAGTTAATTACTCACCTTTTCTTGAGTAAAAGAAAAAGAAATTTAATGCCTACTCAGCCAGAGAAAAAATAATAAACACAATGTCAAACACAGACACAAACAGAAGTAATATGTTCTAAATGGAGACAGTGAGTGGGACAGAGAGGAAGAATAATGGTAGTGCCGCTTAAAAGTTCTTAAAGTTCTTGGGGTGTTAGATTTTTAACTTGGGTAATTGTTATTTAATTGTTTACTGGCAAAGATTGTAGATACCTTTGTGCTCTCAGTGAATGCTTGGTTTCCCAATTTGCTTTTCACTGAGTACTGTCTGCTGTGGTGATCAGGGAAATAGGGGGAGAGACAGAGAGAGAGAGTTAATAAAAGAGATAGAAAATCTTCCAGATTCTGCTGCTATGGCTCATCATTCTTTCTGCTCTGCAGCTTAGACCTACGGGGCAGCTTTTTCACACAGAGGGTGGTACGTGTCTGGAATGAGATGCCAAAGGAAGAGGTGGCGGCTGGTACAATTGCAACATTTAAGAGGCATTTGGATGAATATATAAATAGGTTTGAAGAGATATGCGCTGGGTGCTGGCAGGTGGGACTAGATTGGGTTGGGATATCTGGTCAGCATGGACATGTTGAACTGAAGGGTCTGTTTCCATGCTGTACATCTCTATGAATACTGAAATATGGTTTGTTTTATATTCCCAAGTCTAGTTCTACTGTCTTTCCAAGCCAGCTAACAATTGGGCATGCCTCTCATCTCCCAATATGTGAAACTCAGAAATGTATGAATTAAAACAGAATTTTCCTGATGTTGACTCAGTTGCCTGGTTTCAATGTCTTTCAATAAAAAGCAAATTTGAATACAGATTTGTTAATTTATTCCATATGGGTCTTTTGGATTGTCTCAATGTGCAATTAGGTGACCTTGGCAGCCACTTTAGTTCAATATTTCTCCTTATTTTAAAGCCATGGAAGGTTTCAGGAATAATAATCAGATGTTGGAACTTAAAATTTGATAGTTCACTTTTACTACTTTCACACTCTTTGGCTTATCGAGTTATTGTTGTAAACAAATCAATTTTGCAAGTGCAGCAAGCTGTTAAGGCAGCTAATGGAGTATTAGCCTTTATTGCAAGAGGATGTGAGTAAGGAGTAGTGATGTTGCTCCAATTTTATAGGAAAAGTTTCAGATGGCACCTGGTGTATTGTGTGCAATTTTTAACTCCTTATCTCAGGAAAAATATTATTGTCATACAGAGAGTGCAATGATGGTTCACCAGACTTGTTCCTTGGACCACATAACTGTCCTATGAAGAGAGACTCGGCAAACTGGGCCTTTATTCTCTAGATGTTTGAAGAGTAGAGGTGATTTCATTGAAACCTACAAAATACGTAAAGGATAGGCAGGGGAGATACACATAAAATCTTCCCCCTGGTTGGGGAGTCAAAAAACCAGGAGGCACAATTTAAAAATAAGGGGGAATGCCATTTTGGACTGAGATGAGAAGAGATCTTTTTACTGGAGAGTTGTGATCATTTTGGAGTTCAGAAATCTGTGTGATCTTAGTCTTTTTGTATATTTAAAGTAAAGGTTAAGAAATTTTTAATTATCAATAATGTAAAGAGTTGAGGGGATAACATGGGTAAATGCCATTCCAATGTTCGATCAGACATAATTTATTTAAATTACAGAGCTGGCTCACTGGGCTGAATGGCCTACTTCTGCTTCTATGTTTTTAATTCAATTAGACCATAGTCTCTAACTCAGCCAGATATCAGTGATCCTCGACATAGACCTCTCAATTAGATTTTAACCAATAGCAAGCACTTTCCATTGATGCACACAGAGAGTTTGTGAAACAGAATAACAAAAACTGATTGATTCCAATTCTGGAGTAACCAAAAATACCATTCAAGCACACTATCACTACTGAGCTTTACTTCTTTAATCATTTTTGCTCTTGAGATTGAAATTCTCAAATTTTTTCAATCTATTCGCTTGCCTCACAAGACAAGAAGGAACCTCCAATGGACAATGGACAGAGTTTAATTTAGATAAATGTGAGGTGCTGCACTTTGGAAAGGCAAATCAGGGCAGGACTTATACACTTAATGGTAGGGTCCTGGGGAGTGTTGCTGAACAAAGAGACCTTGGAGTGCAGGATCATAGTTCCTTAAAAGTGGAGTCACAGGAAGACAGGGTAGTGAAGAAGGCATTTGGTACGCTTACCTTTATTGGTCAGTGCATCGAGTATACGAGTTACAGCTGTACAGGACATTATGTGAGCCACTTTTGGATTACTGCATTCAACTCTGCTCTCCCTGCTATAGGAAAAGTGCAGAAAAGACTTACAAAGATATTGCTGTGGTTGGAGGGTATGAACTATAGGGAGAGGCTGGATAGGCTGGGACTATTTTCCCCCGTACCGTCAGAGATTGAGGTTTATTGAGATTTGTAAAATCATGACGGGCTGGATAGGGTTAATAGCCAAGGTCTTTTCCCCAAGGTAGGAGAGTCCAAAACTCAAGGGCATAGGTTTAAGGTGAGACGGGAAAGATTGAAAAGGAACCTAATGGGGAACACAGACTTTCCTTCGCAACAAACAAATATGTCATGATTTAGTTGATACTGCAGGTTCATATGCGCAATTGTGAGAAAAAGTGCTACAAATTTGGTGGGAGATGTACTTAAGGTTGAATGTTCAGTAATCTTCAAGACGTTCAAGCGAGTGAGTCCAAGGGAACAAGACTGAGCCTCTCACAACTGGCATTTCTTATTAATAAAGTACCTAGAAAATGACTAAAATCAGAAATATCATTCCTCTTGATAGGTGTTAATAATCCAGACTTTGGTGTGAGAGACACAAATTCAAAATTTACTGTTGACATGAAACTTGGAAGCATTAAGAAATTCAAATCAACACAGTTGGGTTGGTGGAATGAGTGGACAACGGGCAGGTGATATAAGGAATAGGAGTGGGATTGTGTCATTTGGCTTTTCTCGTCTACTCCACCATTTAATAAGATCATAGTTGATCTGATTAAGGCCTGAACTTCACCTTCTCTGGGAGTACAGCATTCCAAAGATTAACAATGTTCTTAAAAGGGATCATCTTATTCTCAAACTGTGTCCCCAGGTTATTGACTACCCTGTTAAAACCCCGCAGAATCTTCTATGTTTCCATTAGATCACTTCTCAATCTTCTAAACTTCAATGAATATAGATCCAATGTGATGAACCTTTCCTTATATGGCAACAGCTGAAAATGTGTTGCTGGAAAAGCGCAGCAGGTCAGGCAGCCTCCTTGGAGGCTGCGCTTTTCCAGCAACACATTTTCAGCTCTGATCTCCAGCATCTGCAGTCCTCACTTTCTCCTTATATGGCAACACCTTGACACCAAGAGTCAGTATACTAATCCTTTTCAGAATCCAAATCCTTTTCAGAATGGCATCTAATACAAATCTATGTCTCTTTAAATAAGGAGACAAAAATTCTACACAATACTACAGGTGTGATCTCACCAAAATTGTGCAATTACAGCAAGACTTTCCTACTTTTATACTCAAACCCACACCCCCTGTATTAAAAGTCAACATTCTACTTACCATTCTAATTATTTGCTGTACAAACATACTAATTTATTATGATTCATGTTCAAGGTCACCCACACCCCTTTGTCCTGCAGCATTGTAATGTACAATCTCTCTCTAATTAAATAATAAGACCAAAGATCATAAGACATAGGAACAGAAATTAACCCATTCGGCCCATTGAGTCTGCTCTGCCATTCAATCATGGCTGGTAAGTTTTTCTAGCCCATTCTCTTGCTTTCTCCCCGTAACCCTTGATCCCCTTGATACTCAAGATCAAGAACCTATCTACCTTAGCCTTAAATATACTCAATGACCTGGCTTCCACAGCCTTCTGTGGCAGTAAATTCCATTGATTCACCACTCTCTGGTTGAAGACATTTATCCTTGCTGCCATTCTAAAAGGTCTTCGCTTTATTCTAGGGCTATGCCCTCGGGCCCTAATCTCTCCGACCAATGGAAACATCTTCCCAACATCCACTCTTTCCAATCAATTCAGTATTCGGTGAGTTTCTATTAGAGCCACCCTCATTCTTCTAAATTCCATTGAGTATCGACCCAGAGTCCTAAAACTTTCCTTATTGTTAAGCTTTTCATTCCTGGGACCATTCGAGGGAACGTCCTCTGAACACACTCCAGGGCCAGTACTTCCTTCCTGAGATATGGGGCCTAAAACTGGGCACAATACTCCAAATGTGGTCTGACCAGAGCCTTACAGAGCCCCAGAGGTACATCCCTGCTTTTATATTCGAGTTCTCTCAAAATAAATGCCATCATTGTATTTGCCCTAACTCCTGGCTCAACCCGCAAGTTTACCTTGAGAGGACCCCAAGTCTTTTTGCACTTCATACATCTTAATTTTCTCCCACTTAGAAAACAGTCCATGCCTCTATTCTTCCTAAGTGCATGACCTCACACTTTCTCACATTGTCCTCCATCTGCCTCTTCTTTGACCTCTCTCCTAACCTGTCTGAATCCTTCTGCAACCTCCCCGCCTCCTCAATGCTCCCTGTACCACTACTTATCTTTGTATTGTCTACAAACTTAGCAGAATGCCCTCAGTTCCTTCATCTACGTCATGTGAAAAGTTGTGATTCCAACACTGAGACTTGCGGGAACACCACTTGTCACCAGCTGCCATCCTAAGAAGGACCCTTTTATTCCCACTCTCTGTTTCCTGCCAGAGAGCCAGGCTTCTATCTATGCTGGCATTTTATCTCTGACACCATGGACCCTTATCTTACTCAGCAGAATCCTGTGCTGCACCTAGACCAAGGCCTTGTTGAAGTCCAGGTAGATAACATCCATTGGCCCTCCTTGGTCTAACCTGCTCATCGCTTCCTGAAAGAATTCTATCAGATCTGTCAGGCATGACTCCCCTTGATGAAACCATGCTGACTTTGCCCTATTTTACCATACACTTCCAAATATTCCAAAATCTCATCTTTCACTATGGACTCCAGGATCTTACTCACAACTGAGGTTCGGCTAATTGGTTTGCAATTTTCCATCTTTTGCCTTACTCCCTTTTTCAACAGAGGCATCACGTTAGCGATTTTCCAGTCCTCTGGAACCCTCCATGATTTCAGTGATTTCTGAAAGATCACCACTAATGCTTCCACAATTTCTTCAGCTATCTCCCTTAGAGCTCACGGGTGTAGTCCATCTGGTCCAAGCGATTTATCCACCTTCAGGCCATTCAGTTTTTCTTGAACCTTCTCCTTGGCAATGGCCACCATACTCAACTCTGCTCCCTCACTCTCTTGAATTTTTGGAATATTACTTGTGTCTTCCACGGTGAAGACTGACACAAAGTAATTATTCAGTTCCTCAGCTACTTCCTTGCTCCTCACTACTATCTCTCCAGCGCCGTAATCTGTGCCACAAGATCATTTACCTTATTCCGCATTCAGATATAATACCTTCAGTCCTGTATTAACCATCCCTCTTCTCATTGTCATTCATTTGTCCAGTGTGCTTGGAATTTGATTGCTAACCCTTTCCATAAACCTTGTCCTATGTGTGTCTGTGCGGGAGATTTTAATAACCTCTCCTGAGCTCTGCACTCTTACCTCCTTCTTTAATTTGGGTTCTCTAATTTACCCTGTAATTGAATCCTCCCCTCCTTACTTAATTTATGGCCCAAGTTATGCAATTCACTAGAATTCTGGTCACAGCACGGTTCAGATGAAGAGCGTCCCATCGGAACAGGTCATGCCTTCCACAGTACGGGTGCCAATGTCCCATGAATATAAACTTTTTTCTCCCTCACCAACCTTTGAGCCACACATTTACCTTCTTAATCTTGTTGACCCTGTGTCAATTAACTCATGGCTCAGATAGTAATCCAGAGAATATTACCTTTTTGGTTCTACTTTTTAATTTAGCTCTTAGCTGTTCATACCCTCTTAGCAGAATCTCTGCTAAGGGAGTTTTATCTATGTTGCTGGGACTTACATGGACCATGACCACTGGATCTTTCCCCTCCCACTCCAAGTTCCTCTGTAGCCCGGATGAGATATCCTGAATCCGAGCACCTGGCAGGCAACTCGGGACTCTCAATCCTAGTCACAGAAAGCAGTGTCTCTGTCTCTAACTGTATTATCTCCAATTACAGCAACATCTTTCCTCTCTCCCCACACTTGAATGGTTCCCTGCACCACAGTGCTTCAGTCGTTTGGCTCATCCTCGCTGCAGTCAACCATTCCCATCCAGACAGGGAGCAAAACTCTTGAACCTGTTGGACAAGCTCGGGGGGCGGGGGGTGGGGGGTGAGGCTCATGCAACTCTACTTTCTGGATCCTTCTGCCTCCCTCACACAGCCACACCCTCCTGTCCCTGACCACTGGCCAAATTCGAGTTCGTTAGTCTAAGGGGTGTGACCGTCTCCTGAAACACAGCATCCAAGTAACTCTCCCCCTCCCTGGTGTGTTGCATTGCTTGAAGTACAGATTTCAGCTCACTGACTCTGAGCCGGTGATCTTGCAGCAACCAACATTTACAACTGACATGGTCACTGGGAATCAGAATGGGGTCCACCAGCTCCCACATCACACAGAATCAACACATTACCTGACCATCCAACTTGATGTAATAATATTCTGCTTTTCTACTCTTGCCACCAAAGTACACAACCTCACCTTTCACACACTCACGTAATCTATCCATTTACATATTATTTCACAACCTTGAAGTTGTGACCAGTAGTTACTGACCAACCAGTGGAAACAGAATGCCCTTATTTATCTTGTTAAAATTCTTCACAATTTTCAACAACTCAATAAGGTCACCTCTTACTCTTCTCTACTCCAAGGAGAATAAGCCTAATCTCTCTAATATTTTCTTGTATCTAAGATCTCTCATTCCTGGGACCATTCTTGTAAATCTCCTTTGATCTCCCTCCAAGGCTTTAACATCCTTCCTTAAATAAACTGCCCAGAACTGAACACATTACTCTAAATATGGTCTGACTAATGATTTGTGGAGGTGTAGAGTCACTTCCTTGCTTTTATACTCTATGTCTCTATTTATAAATGCAAGTATCGGGGGGATCCAAGATGGCGGCGACCCAGCAAGTCTGAGTCTACAGTGCTTCTCCCAAGACTTGGGCAAAGTGGGCCACCCACCCCCACCACACTCACCAAATCATTTAAAATTGCTGTTTAATTTAATTAGTTGCTTAGTATTAAATTTAAACAATCTAATCTTCAGTAAAAATGACCAAAGCTCTCAGCTCTCAGCAAGCAGAAACCCCTCCCCCACCCTCTCCAGCTGCAGCAGAGGCGTCCACAGCCGCCCCGGGGGACATACCTACGGTGGCGAGCCTCGCGGAAATAATCTCCAAACTGGATGCGAAGATCGACGCTTTTATTGAAGAATCCCGTAGCCGATGGGACTCACTCTCGGCCGCGCTGCAAAAGCACGACCGAGACATTAAAGAGATCGAGTGCCGAGTCGGGGGACGGAGCTAAAGGCCGCGACCTCCAAAACTACAGCTCAATCGGCCGTGGATCGGGTCCGGACTCTCAAACATCAAGTCCGGACCTTAGAGAATCACATTGACGACCTCGATAATCGGGGGAAAAAATATTCGTTTGCTGGGCCTTCCCGAACGGGAAGAGGAAGGCCAGCTTACAGCGTTTCTCGAACAGTGGCTGCCACAGCTTTTAAATCTGGAAGCTGGATCAGGCCAGGTAAGGGTAGAATGGGCCTACCGGGTTGCAATACGCGGGCCCGGCTCGAACCAGCGCCCCCACCCGGTCCTGTTCCGGCTGCAGAGCTATAAGGAGAGGCAGATACTCCTAGAAGCCTCTAGAATCTTGGAAAAGACCCCCAAGCTATGATCTATAAAGGATCCAAGATCATGTTATTCCAGGACTTTTCCCCAGCTCTGGTCTGAAAGAGGAAGGCATTCGATGAGGCGAAGAAGTGTTTAAGAGACTTAAATATTCAGTACTCTTTACACTACCCAGCGACGCTACGCTTTAACCATGAAGGATCCGTGTATAACTTCGGATTGCCGGAGAAGGCTAAGGAATTTTTGGACTCTCTTAGATAAATTGTAAGAGATAATGGATGTTGGTTTGCCTTCCCCCCAACTCCGGTTTATATACCCCCCTTTTTCTTTTTTCTTACCTTACTGTTTAATATTATTTTGGGGGGTGGGGAGAGGGATTTATTTATTTGTTCTGTATTTAACGATTTTCTCCTCCCCTTGGGATTTTTTTTTTATTATTCTATGTATGTGTATATATATATGTATGTATGTATGTGTATGTATATATATATATATATATATATAGATATATATAAAAGCCAGGGGGTTTAGTTAATGTTGGTGGGGGGAGGTGGTTACCTTATTCTATTTTACCTCTGTCTCTAGGAGCGGGGTTGTTTTCCCTTGTTATTTTGTATTATTATATTTAATTATTTGTTGTTGAGATTGTAATTTTATAGTTATATATGTTTATACATGGTACTAACATTACCAAATATATCCAGGTGTTGGTGTGGGTGGAGGGGAGGGGTGGTAGGGTGCTCACTGTTAACACTAGCTTTGTATTATATCTGAATTCTCCTCATCCTATTGAGGAGTGCCTGGGTCAAGGGTGGGGCATTGGTTGGGAGAGGATACGATGGACCTTTGGAAAGGAAGTGACACCCCCTGGGAACAAGGGGGAAAATCTCCATTTAAATACTTTTTTTTTATTATTTAGAGATAGTTTTTTATTATACTGTTGTGAGTGTATTAGACAGCCTTTATTTTTGTGAATTTTATATGCTCTATGCTCGGGATGTTCTGGATAGGGTTTCCCCTCCCGAGGGGTCTCGGATTTGCCCGGAAGATTATGGTTGATCAGAGTTGACTGTAAAAAGTAGTGTCTCTACCTCTGAGCCAGGAGCCCTGGGTTCAAGTCCCACTTGCTCTAGAGGTGTGTAACAATATCTCTGAACAGGTTGATTAGAAAAAGCTGCACAGCAAGACAGTAAATGGATTGTCTATACACAATATCAATTTCCATTATGATTTGGCTCTCTACCTCTCCCTCACCTTTGGTGCTCTGTATTGCCCTTAATGGGTTTTGAATGTCAATCAATCAATTGGAAAACAAGGGTGATTTACTGGTGGCGGTTAATAGATGAAAAAACACGTGATTTGGTGAGGGAATAGAAATGTTCAGTTGTGTGCAAGTTGTCTGGATACGAAGAGAAAAAAGTAGGTATCTTTCCTGACTCCCATCCCCTCTTCTGTCGCTATTTTCAGGCCTGGGTGTCCTTAGAGAGGGAGCATGCAGTGCCTATCAATATTTTTGATGCTTTTAGGAAGAGGTGGGCCCCGCAAGGGGTGGAATGTCCTTTCGTCCCTTCCAACTCCACTTTGATTTAACCTCATCCCTCTCTTCTTACCTCTCTCTCACCTTTGGTATTGCTGCATTGATGGGCTCTGCAGGTTAGTTGGAAACATGGATGATTTCAGTGATGGCGCACCACAGGTGAAAAATGACAAGGTTGGTTTGGTGATGGGCAAAAAAAAAATTGTTCAGATGTGTGTGAAAGTACTTCTGAATATAAAACAAAAGTGACAAAGAAATGGGTTCTTGTGATGTTGTGGTGGTATCCTTACCTTGGAGCCAGCAATCCGTGGTTCAAGTCCTTCCTGCCTCAGAGATATATGTCTGAGCAGGTTGACTGAAAGAAAATGTGAGCTCTCCCAGTTCCATTCTAATTTACTCCCCTCCCTATTTTTGATATTAGATTAGATTACATTACAGTGTGGAAACAGGCCCTTCGGCCCAACAAGTCCACACCGACCCGCCGAAGCGCAACCCACCCATACCCCTACATTTACCCCTTACCTAACACTACGGGCAATTTAGCATGGCCAATTCACCTGACCTGCACATCTTTGGGAGGAAACCGGAGCACCCGGAGGAAACCCACGCAGACACGGGGAGAACGTGCAAACTCCACCTGCCTGAGGCGGGAATTGAACCCGGGTCTCAGGCGCTGTGAGGCAGCAGTGCTAACCACTGTGCCACCGTGCCGCCCACGAGTGGTGCTTGAAAATTATTAATTGTTTACTCAATGACATGGGTGATTTGGTGAGTTGGTCTGTTAACTGGCTGATTTGATGACAGAAACCAAAAACAAGAGCTGGCTTCTTCCCCAGCGGTGAGTTGGCTTCTGGACAGGGAAGGGTTTTTGTTGCTAAACTCAACATCTGGATTTCAATCTGTGAAACAGATGATGGGTGATGACTAAAATAAGAAGAGCATGTCCAGCCATCTGATTCCACTAAAAGGCTTGTTACAAATTCACACACACTTCCCCCATTGCAGAGCAGCCTGGAACATGAATTAATCTAATTACAGGCATAATTGTGGTGTAGAATGGTCGTGATCAAAGTTGGGCCTTACTGCTTCCATTTTACATTAATAAACAAGAGCCACTTCTTCCCCCACTTACATATAAGATTAGATTCCCTACAGTATGGAAACAGATCCTTCGGCCCAACAAATCCACACCTACCCTCCGAAGAGTAACCCATCCAGACCCATTCCCCTACCCTATATTTACCCCTGACTAATGTACCTAACTAGGTGAAAGTGAGGACTGTAGATCAGAGTCAAAATTAGAGTGGTGCTGGAAAAGCACAGCAGGTCAGGCAGCATCTGAGGAGCAGGAAAATCGATGTTTCAGGCAAAAGCCCTTCATCAGGAATAAGGCAGGGAGCCTCCGGGGTGGAGAGATATATGGGAGGGAGGTGGGGCTGGGGAGAAGATAGTAAGAGTGCAATAGGTGGATGGAGGGGGGGGATTAAGGTGATGGGTCAGAGCGGATAGGTGGGAAGGAAGATTGGCAGGTAGGACAAGCCATGAGGATGATGCTGAATTGGCAGGTTGTAAATGGGGTAAGGTGGAATACAGCTGAAAATGTGTTGCTGGAAAAGCGCAGCAGGTCAGGCAGCATCCAAGGAGCAGGAGAATCGATGTTTCGAGCATGAGCCCTTCTTCAGGAATGAGGTGGAATACACCTAACTCTATGGGCAATTTAGTATGGCCAATTAACCTAACCTGCACATCTTTGGATCATGGGAGGAAACTGGAGCACCCGGGGGAAACCCACGCAGACACAGGGAGAAAGTGCAAATTCCACACAGACAGTCACCTGAGACGGGAATCGAACCCAGGTCCCTGGCACTGTGGGGCAGCAGTGCTAACCACTGAGCCACCATGCCACCCTAAACCTGTTCCTTGCTGCACACATGGGTCTGAACTAAACTGACTTTACTGTGTGCTAATTTTCCACATTAGGTATAAAAGGAGGTATGAAAGAGCAAATAAATAGAGCTCCACTAATGATAGCTATAGTCATCCACTCACTCTGACTTACACATTAGTTCTGAGGAAGGGTCACTGGACCCAAAACATTAATTCTGATTTCTCTTCACAGATGATGTCAGACCTGCCGAGCCCTTCCAACAATTTCTGTTTTTGTTTCTGATTTACTGTATCCACAATTCTTTTAGTTTTTATTAGATATTAATTCTACCTGCTAATCTGCTGAATATCTTGCAGATTATTAATGCTTAGCATTAACATGCTATTATAAGTGCTTCCACCTGAACATGTTAATCTTATGATCATTTGTGATTTGTGGTTAGAATTCTTTGTCTGATGACTGGAGAAAAGTAGGTTAACAGATTCACTTGACATTTTATACCTAGCTGTCTGTTGGTGGTGTTAGCATTAATAGAATGTAGTCCAGTTAAAATGAAGTGGTATGTTGGGACATATTTGGGGCTCCAGTTCTTTCCTAGATGTAAGTCCTGTCAACTTCCCCAAACGATTCAATGAGGAGTTAAGATGAAGGCAATTCATCAAACACCTTTGATTAATATTTCATACAACGTTAATTGTGTTACTAGATCCCAGTGTTCTGAATGTGATAGAAAGAAAGTTTCAATCATTTGATGATTTAAATGAGGTAAAACATCACATTGAACTTGGTGGGATTTAGCACCTAAAATGTGAATTGATTTCAGCAATTTTGAATTATGAACTTTGTGGTGAAAGCTATACTTGCACAAAGAAACCTCTTAATTTCAGGATATGATTGAGTGGTTTGAAGCTTTGCAAAAAAAAATTGGCAGCACTTTATCAAGTAGCACTTTAGTTCTGTCAGAGGAATGTTTCAGGGTGGGGTCGGGCTGTGGTGTTTGGGGGAGGGGAGAAGGACACTTTTTGTTTCAAAAGTATAAAAGAAAGAGTGTCAGGGAGCCTTTTGATGACAAGAAATAGATAAAGGAGGTCACCGAGCTCCTGAAGCCTGTTTCACTATTCACTAATCTATCATTACGTTCTTTCACCTCAGCCACACTTTCTCACATGCTCCCCATATCCCCTGATTGTTTCCCTTTTGCGAAGAATCTCTCAATCGCCATTTTAACTCTTCACAGTGACATCTCATCAAGGGGAGGAATTTCAAAGATTCATAATTGTCTGAGTAAAGAAAGCTCTCTTCATCTCAGTCCCATGTAGCTGGATCTTATCAGGAAACAATGCCCCTGGACTCTCCAGTCAGGGAAACAACCTCTCAGCATTTACCTCTCAGTCTTCTACACGGGCCCATTCTATTCAACCTCTGCTGACAAGGTACTGCTTACATCCCAGAGATGAAGTTATTAAACCATGCACTGAGGCACCTTCTGTTTATATCAGCATTTATCCTTTTTATTGATTTTCATCTGCCGTGCTTAAATGCTCACTCATTTCTGTTAGATTATGAGAGTCTGGTAACTGATCTACACTTAGTGTGGTTAAGGCTGGGCCTTGCCTCAGAACTAAAGTAAGCAGACACCACAGAAAGAGCTAGAAGCTGAGCTGCAACCAAAGTCTGGACATTTTGTGACTGCAGAAATATTTAAAAACTCTTGCAAATTAACTTGTTGCACACATTCATCTTAAATCAAATATACCACACTTTCAGATGCACAAAATATATTCTGAATGATGGGGGCATAGCCTTTTATAAAGTAATATTGTGTGTGTGACAAGTGTAATGTTCCTGGCATAACAGTGCATTTTTGTTACTTAGGGCAATAAAAGTGAATGAGTAGAACTGCAGATCTGTCATAACCAATCATAACTGTGACACAAGCTTGACTGGCTTCCTCCGGTTACCACATTCTGACCATCACCTCATCGTGGGCAAAACCACAGGAAATCAGCTTTGAGCTATAACTTTAAAGAAGACTGGAACTGTAAAATATTAACCCATCAAACTTCCCCAAACCACTCATGTAAACATCCCCCCAATGATAGAGTGGGGTGATACAGTGATCCATGTATTGGTAAATGACTAACACCTCACCTCCCATCCGGACGTTGTTGTTACTGCTGGATGGTTTGAACACCTGGACATCCTGCGAGAGGACTGAGAGTTTGTCAGACTGTGACGGAGTCTCCTCAACCTCAGGGTCAGGGGAATTCTGCATCATCTCTTCAATCTCCTCAATGACCTGTAGGTGGATGAGCGGACACTTACATCTCAGACGTTCCGCTAACTCGACTCTTTTGAACATTGTTTTTTCCCTCAGAGTTCTGTTTGAAGATGTTGGATGGTCAGTGGGTGAGGGTAATAATGATGCACCCAGACTGTGTACACTTCAGGTTCCTACACTGTGCTGAGCTGGGGGGTGGAGGGGAGCTGCTATCGTTGGGAAAAGTGCCTCACCGATCATTTACAATTTCCTTTCAAGCTGCCTCACCTTTCAATCTCCATTCACCAATATGTCTGCAGCTGAATAACACTAACTTTTCCTTTGATGGTCTTGCCCTCAGTAAAGTTTTTCCCACTCTAGTCACTACTCCACATATCATAGGCTTAAGCTGAACTGGTTGGCTAGATCTATCAATTCTTACTCTCACATAATGATCATTCTGGATAATCTGTAGCTTCCTGACTTCAACACTGACAGACTCCTGAAACCCCTCTCTGCTGTTCTTTTCACCCCCACAAGCCAATAATATGTGCCAGGAGTTTATGGACATCTTGGTCATGAGAAGAAGTATTTTTTAACAGTTACCACTCTCCCTTCCTTCTGGGAGTTGGTTAGCTCGGTTGGCTGGCTCATTTGCCATATAGAGTGACACAACAGATGGTAACTTCTGTCATGGTAACCTTCTCAATATTTCCCCTCACATGAGGCATGATGACCCTCAGGTAAAACCACCACGAGTCATCACTCTCTAATGAGAGTGTAGCCCTCTGGTCTGGTAAGGCTATAGTGATTCATTGCTTCCCTGCAACTCTCAAACAGAATACTTGCGGCCCAAGCTAAACTGTTGGTTATCTCTATTTATTCTCTATCTCTCACACATTTTGCTCTTGTGACCCATTTTCTGCCCTCTTGCCCATTTCCACTAAACATCCAGCCACCCAACTTCCACTCCTGGCTCCCATACCAGCTTCTCAGGACCTGGAGTTTAATTATTATGACCAGGATGTAAGGCACTTTCTTGCAATAGCTCCTAACCCTCCACTGGGGAGGGTCAATGGTAGATCAATAATCATCCATCGTACTTCTGTCATCTTTCCAAACATGGGCTGAATTCAAGACTTTTCAGCCAATATTTCAAATAATAAAGGTTGGGGCTTTTTTAGCTGGGTTGTCAATATTACTTAAATAAAAATAAGATAGTATGGATACTGGAAATCTGAAATAAATAAAAATGGAGAAACTCAGCAGGTCTGGCACAGTCTGTGGTGAGAGAAATAAAGTTAATGTTTTGAGTCAAACATGATTCTGCCTCATAGATTAGAATGCCTATAGTGTGAAATCAGCCCATTTGGTTCATCAAGTGTACATCAACCCTCTGAGAAGCATCCTACCCAGACCCACCCCCATCTCTATAATCTTTCATTTCCCTTGGCTAATCCATGTGGCCTGCACATCCCTGGACACTACGGGCAATTTAGCATGGCCAATCCACCTGACCTGCACACCTTTGGACTGTGGGAGGAAATGGAGCACCCGGAGGAAACCCACGTGGAAACTGGGAGAATGTGCAAACTCCACACAGACAGTCACCCGAGGGTAAAATCAAACCCAAGTCCCCAGCACTAGGGGTAGAAGTGCTAACCACTGAGCCACCAAATTGTTCACTCTGTTTCTCTCTCCACAGATGCTAAGCTTCTCCAGCTCTTGGGTCTTTTATCTTAATGTTGTTCACCCTCATTTTCAGTATCCTCCAGCCTAGGATTGAATGATGGGCAGCAGTTAGTTCAGTCTGTTCTTCCCGAGATGTTCTCTGCACTGAAGACTTAGACTTGCTTTTGCAGCCAGTCTGAGAGTCTCTCTTGAAGATGATGGCACCAATGCCACATTCCAGTTGTTTTTCATTTTGCTTCTTTCTGCTGTGGACTTTGTTGGCTTTGGGAATTTACCTGTTCAGCGGTGAAGAGAGGCTCCTCACTATTGCAGGATACGATGATGTCCAACTTTTCAATTAATTCTCCATCCTCACTGATACTCTCCTTGTCACTAACCTGAACAACATATGGGAAAAAGAGAGGCAAAACAGCATTGTTTTATCACATCTTTTCAACTTCAATATATAAATCACAAGTTCTTCAATCTAGTCTCTCTCCTATAATGAAAAGTCACAACAATCAGCAAAGAGGCACTTTCTTAATCATTTTTGGGATGAGGGTATCACTGGTTAGGCCAGTATTTATTGCCCATCCCTAATTACTCAGATTGCAGGTAAGAGTTAACCACATTGCTGTGCGTCTGGAGTCACATGTAGGCCAGACAAGGTAAGGATGGCAGTTTCCTTTCCTAAAGAGCATTAGTGAACCAGACAGGTTTTTCCAAAGAGCAGCAATGGATTCATGGTCATCATTCACTATTAATTCCAGATTTTTATTGAATTCAAATTCCACCCTCTGCCATAGTGGGATCGAACCTGTGTCCTCAGAGCATTCCCTGGGTCTTCTGGATTAATAGGAGAAAGTGAGGACTGCAGATGCCAGAGATCAGAGTCATAAAGTGTGGTGCTGGAAAAGCACAGCAAGTCAGGCAGCACCCGAGGAGCAGAAGAGTCGACATTTAGGGCATAAACCCTTCATCCTGATGAAGCACTTATGCTCGAACCATCGACTCTCCTGCTCATCGAATGCTGCCTGTCCAGCTGTGCATTTGCAACGGCACACTTTTCATCTCTGGATTAACAATCGAGTGATAATACCATTAGGCCATCATCTCCCTCACTGAATAAATTGTTGGAGCTATGCACTGACAAGTGCCCAGGTCCTGACAGACTTCATTCTAATATCATTTAAAAAAGCAGCCAGTGAGTTAGTTGATGCCTTGGTTTTAATTTTCTGTAATTCCTTTGATTTTGAGCTATTCCTTTTAGATTATTATTAAAAAAGGAAGAAGACAGAAAACAGGAAACTGATGAACATTGGTCATGGAAGCTTTTCTTAAAGAGGTTAGAGCACGGCACTTGGATGAATGTGGTAATCAGGCAGAGTCAACAAGATTTTGTGAAAAGGACGTCATGTTTGAACAATCTGCTAGAGTTCTTTGGCAGGGGATAATATGAGCTGGGAAAAAAGGAGAACTAGGGGATGTACTGTACTTAGATTTCCAGAAGGTAACAAACCATGTAAGGAGGAAATAAAGGTTCGTGGTAGGGAATAGTGTATTGGCATGGATAGATATTGCTTGCTGCCAGGAATCAGACATAAACATAATTGGATCTTTTCAGGTCAGCAAGATGTACCAAGTGCCACATGTATCCCTGATGGGACATCAACTGTTAACCATTTATATAATTGATGAAGGGGCGGGGAAGGTATGGGTGCGATATTTGCTGACAACTGGTAAGCAGGCAACAGTGGATCCTTCCCAGGAACAAAAGATTCGGAGGTGGAAGTCAGACAAGTGCTGCTGGCCAATCAGAAGCTACAAGCTCCATTGACCAGCTACACCAATGGGGTGGTAACATCCAACAAGGTTAGACTCCAAGCTACAGAAGCAGAGGGGTGAGGGTGGTTGGCAGGCTGTAGATATCATTGAAAGTCATCAGTTCCTTACACCCCACCTTTAAAAACTTTCTCACACATCTCCCCCCAGAATTCTTCCCCTGCCAGATGAATTGATCCACTCTTTCAGTAAACCTGGTCTCTTGTGGGGAATCTATATACCAATGTGCAGATTGTATATTAATCAAGGCTGCCTTGCCCACATTACTGATCAGCTGAAAGTTGCCTGTCATGTATTGTGTGAACATGCTCCTGACATGCCCCTTGCCAAAGCGTTGGCATCTGCTTTCCTTTCGTTGGTTGCCATACTCAATGGATTCTGTCCGTTTGCCCAAGTAGGGACTTAAAGCTTCAAGCACCCACTGATGGTTGAATCATGGTGAGTAGCTCACTGGTTAGGGTCATCCTGACCTGAGATACCTGTTGGCTGACCAGTGGGCCATGATAGTCCTTTTTGTTATACTCCTAAAGGTAACTGCATTAAACAGAATACAAGTGCACATTCTTATGTGAAAGCCTTATTTCAGTTAGCCACATTCCATAAAATTCATTTCCCACTGATTACCAGCTCCCCATATTTATACAACCAACTCAAACTCAATTACCTCTTAATTAATGTATCCATTCATCCATTCCCCAATTCCATTAGGTCTCAGGTATTCCTTCAGACCACATTAGATCATATCACTTCTCACCATTAGCTACAGCCTGTAACTTCCATTCCCTACACCAAGTTACATATGATTATTATTCATAATCATTGATTTCCCTGTTGTGTTAATGTTTTAAAAAACACTTTAGTGGTTGCAAAACACTTCAGAAAATACTGATCACTTAAGAGGACTTATTTCTTTTCACAGAATTAAAAATGACCAAAATCTTGCTTTCAGCACTCATCCCAAAGATAGTCTGACATGAGCAGACATAATTCCTTCATGAGTGTTGACTGAAAGTGATAATGGAAGCTGCATCAGAATTCCCCTGAATTTAGTAGATCCAGCTTTCAGTGTGGCATGCCAAAGTAATCGATAGCTGCACAACCTGTGTAGCTGTGACTATAGAGCTTGGTAAAGAGAGCCTGGTAAAGAGAGCAGAGGCTTGTTTTCAGGTACATGTTGGCGCCGTCTGCAGCTATCCCCATTGGTGCATTGGTCTACCTAGTGTCTGCAAGTCAATTGCAACTTGGGTGTTCTTGTTGGCATGTGACAATATGAGTCTGTGAGGGCACTGCCACATAGCTGCCCTCTGACATCTCCTTCAGTGACACACCCAAAAGGGAGGGTATTCAAGATACAGGTCATGCCTGTATCTTGAATATTTTTTTTCTTTGACCCTCTCCGCTGTAGCCTTGACAGTGTTACTAAGGAGTTGAGCTGCTTCAAGACATTTCCAAGGACCTTCGGGATTGAAAGAAAGGAAGATCTGCCTTTATGTAGTGCTTTAATATAACCACTGGCTGTCACAAAGTGAGTTAGAGTTAGGGTTCGGGTTCAAGTGAACCCTAACTCTATCACTGTACAACAAAACAGTGGGCGGCACGGTGGCACAGTGGTTAGCACTGCTGCCTCACAGCGCTGGAGACCCGGGTTCAATTCCCGCCTCAAGCGACTGACTGTGTGGAGTTTGCACGTTCTCCCCGTGTCTGCGTGGGTTTCCTCCGGGTGCTCCGGTTTCCTCCCACAGTCCAAAGATGTGCAGGTCAGGTGAATTGGCCATGATAAATTGCCCGTAGTGTTAGGTAAGGGGTAAATGTAGGGGTATGGGTGGGTTGCGCTTCGGCGGGTCGGTGTGGACTTGTTGGGCCGAAGGGCCTGTTTCCACACTGTAATGTAATGTAATGTAATCTAATCTAATCTAAAAAAACACTCCTCAAGTGTGGTCACTGTTGTAATGTAGGAAAACTTTGTGCAAATCAATATCCCAAAACAATGCTGTGATAATGACAGTGCAATCTGTTGATTGAGGGATAAATATTAGGCATGACACCACAGATAACTCCTCTTCATGATAACATTTTGGAATTTCTTAATGAGCACGCAAGCAAGGAGCAGCAACTTTGGTTTCAGATCATATCTATGAGGTGGCACTTCTGACAGTACAGCACTTCCTCAGCGGTGCTCTAGAGAGTCAGTCTTTGGTTTTATGCTCAAATTCTAAAGTGGGATTTGGACCCAAAACCCTGTGACTCAGAGTGCTTCCTATTGAATCACAGCAGATACATTGTAATGATTTCTAATCTGATACTTTCCTTCAATTGTCTTTTGCCTTAAGTTTCAATCTCATTAAACTTAACTTCGTCTTCAATATTCTACTCACAGCATGGATAGGATCCTGTTCCCACCCGTCTTTGCACACACAGTCCTTAGGTTGCAAGTAGGTTCCATTTCTGAGTCCTTTTGCAAGTTGGAACACAATGAAGGACAATTCAGAAACTGTTCGTATGTTGGATATTTTAAATGACACCAGTGTATGGGATTGCATTTGTAAGTACGAGTGTTTATAAGTTGGTCATTGAAAAACCCGTATTGAAAGCCATACAAACGAGCAGATAGTTGGATGTTCACATTGAAAAGGAACCTATCAATAGCAATTTGATCTAAACTAATTAGTTACAGTCCACAAAGATGTCTTACTTTGTTAGAGATGATTGACAGTTTGAGGGGCAGCACTCCACAGAGGGCAAAGTGAGGAAGCAGGTCTCCATGAACTGTCAGAGTCAGCGTGGGGATTGAACCTGCACTGTAGATAGCACTCCCTAGCCATTGAACAACCTATACTGTTGGAAAATTCAGGATACCTAATAAGGTCTCACTCTATCATTCGTTCCCCATTGCTTTGATATTGTCAAAGGAGTTATCAAATTTAGTTATGAATTCATTTGTGGTCCTCATATGTGACAGAATTCCATATTCTAACTGTAAACTGTGTTAAGAAATTCTTTGCAGTTGTTCCAAGGAAATCACCTCAGCAAAATCAATTAAGTTGGAAAAGTGGCTTTGTAGAGAATGTGCGAGTCCACACAAGGGCTTGTGAGCAGGGGTTCCACTGTCAGTGACTCACTGTCAATGATGAAGCTCCAAATATGCCCTGCCCTGCATCTTGGGCAAATTAAGACATCCCTGACATCACTGCAAAGTTCCTACAGGGGCTTTGGAGACAAGGGTTAGAGCTAATGCAATTCAACACGTTCAGTTCACAAAATGCTGGGCACTTGCAGATCTTTGATTTTTCAGACTGAATCTTACAATGACATGTATTCACAAGAAAAATTAAACGTCATGCAAATTTGCCTTGGGAAATTGGAGGGAGAAACTGTTCCCTCTTGTGAAAGGATTGAGAGAGGGCATAGATTCAAAGTTAAAAATCACACAACACCAGGTTATAGTCCAACACGTTTATTTAGAAGCACTTGCTTTCGGAGCACTGACCTCACCACGACCTTCCCCACGCCTCCACTTCTCACCTTTAAACAACCACCAAACCTCAAACAGATCATTGTTTGCAGCAAACTGCCCAGCTTTCAGGACAAAACCATACAACCCTGTCATGGCAGATGCTGCAAGACGTGTCAGAGTGTCGACACAGACACCACCATTACACGTGGGGACACCACCCACCGTGTATGCGGCAGGTACTCACGTGACCCGGCCAACACTGTCTATCTCATACGCTGCAGGCAAGGATACCCTGAGATATGGCACATTGGCGAGACCAAGCAGAGGCTACGGCAATGGATAAATGGACACTGCACAACAGACTGGAGTGTTCTCCTTCCGGTTGGAGAACACTTCAGTGGTCCGGGACATTCGACCTCGGACCTTCGGGTGACCGTCCTCCAAGGCGGACTTCAGGACAGGCAGCAGTGAAAAGTGGCCGAGCAGAGGCTGAAAGCTAAGTTCTGTACCCATGGGGATGGCCTCAACCAGGACTTTGGGTTCATGTCACACTACAGGTGACCCCACCACACACACGCACAGACACACACACACACTCCTGCAAATCCTCTCTCATACGCTCACACATACACTCCCACACTCACACCCACACACGCACCCTCTCACAGACTTATGCTCCTTTACACTCTCACTCACACACATACACAAACTCTCTCACAGACACTCATACCCTCCCCTTATGCACACACCCACATGCGCACGCGCGCGCACACACACACACATAATTTGTGGGGTGAATTTGTACTTGCAGAATTACATTTTATTTTGCTCAAAAACTGCATGAATCCATGCAAGATTCTGTAAATCTCTTTTTCAGAAATACAATCAGTCTGAATATTGGGATACAGACAGCCTCACACAGGGCACATCATATCTTCAATGCATTATCTGGGCCGACGTGGCATCTATTGTTAAAGTTCACTTGAGAATGGTACTTTAAAATAAGTTCTCAGATTTACATGTGAAAGAACTAAATCCAACATGGTCATTTCAAAAGATGAGAGACTTAACAAACAATCCAGGTCTTTTTCAGTATATAATTCCAGTTACATCACACTGTAAACGTTTGCTATAAATTCTGTGTCTTACGATCTTATACTCCGCAACCACCTGGTGAAGGAGCATCGCTCCGAAAACTGGTGCTTCCAAACAAACCTGTTGGACTATAACCTGGTACTGTGTGATTTTTAACTTTGCACACCCTAGTCCAACACTGGCACCTCCAGATCATAGAGGCAAAACCAAAAATGAGGAAAATTAACTTTTCCATGCACTGAATGGGTTAAAGTCAGGAATGCGCTGCCTGAGTGTGTAGTGGAGGCAGATTTAATTGCAGCATTCATATGAATGAGACTGTTATCTGAAAAGGCAAAATATGCAGGATTATAGGGTGGAGGCAGAAGAATGGAACAAAACAAAATGTTTTTTTGGAGAGCTGGTGCAGACTTGATGGGCTGAATGGTCTCTTTCTGCACCATAACAATACTGTGATTTTATTGTGGAGAAAGTGAGGTCTGCAGATGCTGGAGATCAGAGCTGAAAATGTGTTGCTGGAAAAGCGCAGCAGGTCAGGCAGCATCCAGGGAACAGGAGAATCGACGTTTCAGGCATAAGCCCTTCTTCAGGAATGAGGAAAGTTTGTCCAGCAGGCTAAGATAAAAGGCAGGGAGGAGGGACTTGGGGGAGGGGCGTCGGAAATGCGATAGGTGGAAAGAGGTCAAGGTGAGGGTGATGGGTCAGACTGGGGTGGGGGCGGAGAGGTTTATTGTCACTAGCAACAGCTTATTTCCCACACCCTATGTCCTTTGCCACTGCAGTATGGCCCAAGATAAATTAATGATACTTTAATGATATGCGTGATCTTTGCAAATTATAATTAGAATGCATTCACCCCATGGTGCTTTGTTTTGACAGCACTGACCTCCGAACTAAAGTAAAAGTGCTGAAGAAAATGTGTGTTAGCATCACTGACACTCCAGCAACTTAGTTAGCCATGGGTCAATGGTAAAACTCTCACTTTTTGTTTATTTCAAAAATATACATTAATCATAAAAAAAACTTTCTATACATATATAGCCACTAGACCAGTTCAATTCTGTACACATTGGTAGAACTAACAAACTCAAAGCATTTCTTACTTATATAAGACTATATTTACATATATTTGAGGCACTGGGAGGGTCCAATAACTGACAAACCCCATTGTACTTTGGCAGAAAGACCTTAGACAGTGGGCTTTCCCCATTGTGCCTTGGCTAAAGCTTTAGTCCATCTCTCAGCACGTCGTCCTGGAACTTGGAAGCTCACACCTTCCCCCATCCACTTTGAGGGTATCATGCAATGGCACAGAGATTCTGGATGTACATAAGGGATCTGACGAGCTGCGATACCTCCTCACCACCAGACAAGTGATGTCTTGGCAGTGGTTAGAAAGCTCTGGTGATGAGGCATTCTGTCAAATTATTTTGACGGTCTGCTCAGAGAATAACCTGACAGGATCTACCCTCTCCTTTTCACGCAGGGTCACGAGGATGCTGTGTGCTGACCACGTCCTGATGGATTTCTGGCCAAAGTTGTTTCCTTTGCAAATTTCTTCATGATAGACACGTAATACGAAACAGAACAACAACTTGGAGAATCCTACAGCAGCGAGACCCATCCTATGCAACAGCAGGGACAGGTAGAACCTCAGTATGTAGTGACACTTGGTGTTCACATACTGAGGGTCTATGCCCAGTTTGATGCAGCCACACAGAAAGGTGGCCATCAGGATGAGGGCAGCATTGGGCACATTTCCTGCTCCCTACTCCCCCCCACTATCTCTCACCTTTGAGAAGGTTCAAATCCCATTCCAGAGGCAGGCGTATGAAATCTAGGCTGATACTTCAGTGCAGTACTGAGGGAGCGCTGTACTGTCAGAGGTATCACAAGTTGCTGAGATGTTAGCATGTGCTCTCAGGGTAGCATCTCTCTTATGGCACAATTTTACAGAGACCTTGCCGGTGTCTGATTTAAAACATTGCTAGGCAAAAACCAGATCGTCTGATCATTATTATGGAGCTCCGATTGAGACAAATGAGTTATTTTGCTTCCTAACTCTTCGTCGTGTCAATTGTTCAGAAGCGCTAAACTGCCTGCAAAGCACTTTGAAATGTCATAAGATCATGAAAGGGAATATAAATAAATCCAAGTTTTAACTAATGGGGGCGGTTTGGTATTTATGGCACTTTTGTCATTCTGGTCAGGATTGAATACACATGGCTGCATCCATTTAGGTAACCCAACATCATGAAACCAAATTGTACCTGTAGTATAGAGGTAGACCAATAAAGCAAAGTTTAAGTCTAAACCACCCCAGAGATATGTCGTAAAATGTCTGCACAGGTGATTAAATGACCATGAAATGGAAGCTCAAAAGAAGGCATTTCGGCCCATCAAGTCTGCTCTGCCATTCAATCAGATCATGGGTAATCTGATCATTCTCAACTCCAATTTCCTGCCTTTTCCTCATAATCCTTGGATCCTTCCAGCTTAGAAATCTGTCCATCTCAGCCTTGAATATACTCAATGAACAAGCCTCCACTGTTCTCTGCAGTAAAGAATTCCACAGATTACCTAACCTTTGAAGGAAATTCCTCCTCAGCTTTGTCTTAAATGGGTGATTCCTTATTTTGACTCTCCCACAAGAGGAAACAACCTTTCCACATCTAACCTATCAAGACACCTAAGAAACTTGGACATTTCAATAAAGTTGCCTCTCATTCTTCTAAATTTTAGTGAGTGCAGACTCCACCTCTCCTCAGAAGTCAGTCCTTCCAGCCTGAACCTTCTCTGGACTGCCTCCAATCCCAATATATCTTTCATTAGGCAAGGGGAGCACAATTGTTCTCAGTATTCCAGCTGTGATCTGACTAGTGCCTTGTACATTTTTAGCAAGACCTCCCTAGTTTTATATTTTGCCTTTGAAATGAAGGCCACTCACATCCCCTATTACCTGTTAAACTTGGATGCTAACTTTCATGATTTGTGGCACAAGAACTTCCAAATCCCTCTGTGCTGGTTATCTGCAGTCTTTCTCCATTTAAATGATCTCAGCTCTCTTCCATCCTTCTTGCCAAAATGAAAAAACCTCATATTTTGCCATATTATATTTTGTCTGCCTAGATTTTACTCTCTTGCTTAAATCTGTCTATACTTAGCTACAGCAAATTGACATCGCTCATCTGAAGCATTAATATATATATTGTCAATAAGTGTGGCCCCAGCACTGATCCCTGTGGCACATCACTAGCTACGGGTTGTCAACTTATCAATGACCCCCTCAGGCCAACTCTCTATCTTTGATTAGTTAGCCAATCCGCTATGCATGCTAAAAATAATTATTAAAAGAATAAGCATAGAATCTCGACAGTGTAGAAGCTGGCCATTCAGTCCATCAAATCCACACCGACCATTCAAAGAACACCAACAGCCTCACCCCCACCCTATCCCTGTAACCCTGCAGTTCCCATGACTATCCCACATGGACAATTTAGCATGGACAATCCACCTAACCCGCATATCTTTGGACAAGGTCAGAAGTCACACGACACCAGGTTATAGTCCAACGGGTTTATTTGACATCGCAAGCTTTCGAGGTTCTGCTCCTGACGAAGGAACAGTGCTCCAAAAGCTTGTGATTTCAAATAAACCCTCTAAACTATAACTTCTGACCTTGTCCACCCAAGTCTAACACTGCACCTCCACATCTTTGGACAGTGGGAGGAAATCGGAGCACCCGGAGGAAACCCATGCAGATACGGGGAGAATGTGCAAACTCCACACAGACAGTTGCCTGAGGCTGGAATCGAACCCGGGTCCCTGGCGCTGTGAGGCAGCAATGCTAACCACTGTGCCACCCTAAATAAGAATACTAAGAAAATAAAAATAATTATAATGACACAACTAAAGTGAAACAATCACAGAGCATCAGGGCATCATCACGAAACAGAGACCGATAACCAGGTTATGTAATCAATGAAGATAGACAGACTTTCTACTTTTGATTCACAGAATAAAGTCAGTGCACATCATGTTCTGTAACACTCCCAACATGAAGTAGTGTGAGCTGTGCAATGACAAGATGAGGTAAGTGATGAAAAGGCTAAAGATAATCACTGAGTGGTTGCATTGGTAAATGTGAAGCGCAGTAAAGTACATAACCTTAGTGAATACAAATAGTCACATTACAGAGCACTCAGGCACAATCCCTACATCAACATGTTGTTGGCTTCAGAGATTTTAGCTAAGATGCAACCATATAAAAGAACAGCACTTGCATGAGGGAGCAAGACTCTGGTAAACTCTGTGACTGAGCCAATTGGGTGTTACACAGATATAAAAACTGACCCTTGCCTAAGTTTATTCCCAGTACATCGATGAAAAGATTATATGAAAGCACAAATTTTCAGACTTGCCTTAAACCTGGGATGCGAAAGTGCAGCTCCTCAGTTGCTTCCCTGTTGCTCAGATTCCAGTCAGTTATACTCCAGCAACTGGCGTTGGACAGATATTCACTGGATACCCACTTTCTGCCAGGCTTTGTGCTAATTTTATGTTAATCAAATTCAATGCTAATTGACATGGCTGTCGTACCATGTGCAGGGGCGGCACAGATGGGCTCAGTGAGGTTGGGAGCATGGATTCTCATTCCCGTGCTTGGCATTTCCTCACAGGACAATGTAGCCTTTCAAATACAATCCAGCTGTCATCATTTGGGAAATGATCTCATTTGCTATGCATAATAAAAGCTTATGAATAAATTGTTCTGTAACTCAGCTGTTTACCAGTTTAGTGGACCTACACAGAATTTCGCAACTCAGAAACAGATTTAGCTCGTGCTAAATGTTGGCAGAGTGTGGATATTAGTCTGTGAAGCAAATCAACAAAAGCATGACCAATTCATTCAGAATTTTGAAATAGTTACAGTGCAGGAAGAGGCCATTTGACCCATCAAATCTGCACCAAATGTGGAGAGCACTTAATGCCAACCTCCCATCTATAGAATCCATCTACCAGGCCCACTGTGAAGGAAAGGCCGCCAGCATTCTCAAAGATCCATCCCACCCTGGCAATGTTTTTCTACAACCTCTACCATCAGGGGAGAAAGTACAGAAGCCTGGACACAAGCACCAGCCGATTTTGTAACAGTTTCTACCCGATTGTTGTTAGAACACTGAATGGATTCACAAACTCTTAGCATTCGTCTGTATCTGTGTTTTTGTTTTTGCTGCTGTTTTCCTATTATTTACTACCTTTGCTACGTAACTCTGATCTGCCTCTATTTCTCGCACTACAAGGCTTTTCACTGTGCCTCAGTACCCGTGAGAATAAATTCAATTCCATTCAAAATCTTTTAGCTCTTTTCTGCATCCTGCAAAGTGACAATGGCAGTGTTTATTGGAGGCTTCTCAGCATTACTCAAGGTTTCTTGGTAAACTTGAGGATTAAGTATCAGTGACAATATGTAACCCACTCATCCTCCTTTAGGTCTTTATCAGTCATGGGGAGTCACAGCCTCATTTCTCAAGTAGAAAGGTAACAGGTTAAACTCCCACACCAGGACTTAAGCTAACGCTCAGTGAGCATAGAGAGAATACTATGTTGTCAGTGTTCCATCTACGACAGTAGATCATAAGTAGTACAGAAGGAGACCATTCATATTCAACACCCTCTTTGGAAGATCTGAGTGATTTCCTCAAATTTCTTCCAAACTTTCTTGTCCAGTTTTGATCTAATTTCTATTCCACAGTTACTACTGATACTGCTTTCACCACCTTTCAGGCAGTAGTAATAAACTGCTGTCTTTTCCTCCCCTTACCTTAATTCTGTATCCTCCTATACTGGAACCGGTTTCTCCCATTTACTGTCAAAACGCTGCATAACCTTAAAAATCTCCATTAAATCTCCTCCTAACTTGCTCTCCTCGAAGTCAGACAGCCTCAGTTTCTCTACTGTCTCCATATTAGGAAGGTAATTAATCTTTAATAAGAGTAATGATCTTCCTAATATAGAGACAGTAGAGTAATAAGATTAATGACCTTCAATAAACCCCTTCTGATCTTCTTGACCTTCTTTCTAGAGTGGCCCAAGGACTAGATTTTAAAAGCTCCCTGGAGAAAGGTTGGGAGACAGGAAGAGCATGTGTAAAAGGGTGAGGGGAAGACAGAGGGTGGGATAGCTGTCAGTGCCCAGTATCCTATCACTGTATTAAAGGAGGGTAATATAGCAAATGGCTTTCCTGTTCAAAGCCAAACAGAAACACTTAAGTGGCCAGTTAAAGGTCTGTTTGTATTAAACAAGCAACAGTTATTTCTCTGCAACGGAGTAATCCCTGGCAACCTCACAGTAATCTACTTTTTCAGATAACCTTTGGACCTCAAGAGCATTCCCTTGCCCATCCCCAGTGGCAATAGCCACCCCATGGCTCAGCCCTTACTGGTGCCTACCTGACCAGCCCCAATGGTACAGTTTGCATGGTATGAGACTGTGTGTCAATCCTTGTACCCTACTCGCCTTGCTGCAGAACCAGCAGTGGCGCTGCTGAGCAGCAGGCCCTCTGATTGGGTGGTTCCCCTTTGAAGGCAGGAAGCTACCCTCAGTTGTTTGTCACTGTCAAACTGTAACCCTGGGTTCTGCTGACAGCTGAAGTGGTGCTGACCCATCTACTTTTGGCGGTACCACCCTAGAGAGCAATAAATTTGAAGTGGTGGATGCGGTACGATGAGAATGCTTAAAAGACATTTGGATGGATTTGTAGGGAAATGGGCCACCAGTAGTTTGGTGGGACTGGTTTAGTTTGGGATAATGTTCGGCATGATAAGGAGTAGGAACAGGAGTAGGCTGTTTTGCCCCTTGAGCCTGTTCCATCATTCAGCAGGTTCATGGAGTGGCTGATCATCCCATGTGGGTTGGATTGCTAACCCTTGAGGCTGAAAAATCTATATCCAGGCAACTTCTTTGTGCAACACAGGCGAAAAATCATTTGATTAAAAAAGTTTTTTTTTTCATTTTGTTTGGACACTTTTGTAACAGTGCAAAAGGAAAATATTGTTTTGTTGACAGTGTAAACCCCCTCTTTTTGGGTAAGAGTATTGGCCCAGGTACCAATGCATACAACAACTTAGATACTGTTCTACTCAACATGTTACAGGGTTATTACACTTTGAAACCGAAGGTTCTCTTTCTGTGGTATATGACTCACTCTATGGATAAACTTAGAGTAACTTTGTTACTTTTGTATACCAAATCTAAATTCGCTGTAATGACCCTCAAAGTCATTTACACTTCTCCTCTTTACTGGCCGGCAATTTCATGACTTGATGATCCTTTGGTGAAATTATTTCAGCCAAGTTGACTTCTTAGTTTAAAGTGTGACCTTTGACTGGTGGGCCTTGCATGAGATTCAGAGAATGCTGCAGCTAATAAATATTTTGTTTTAATATTTTTATATATAAACTCCAGAGGTTTAAATGGATATTGGGTTAGGGTTCTAGTGCCTTTTCAGTGAAACAGCACGTCGACATTTCATTTTTTCAAATGTATTCGCTCATGAGATGAAAGCGTGGCTGGCTGGACCAGCATTTATTGCTTATCAGTGAGAAAGTGATGGTGAGGTGACTTCCTAAGCCACTGCAGTCCAAGTTCTATAGTTTGAACACAAATTCCAGGCAATGACCATTACCTTGAAGGAAGGCCAGGGAAAATACATCACTGGTAAGGGCTTCACACAGGAACGTGATGTATGGCAAAATCATAGCAAGGAAAGGTGCACAAAGAAAATTTTTCATAAACAACTTGCGACTAAGTTTGATCAGCTCCCTAAAGTCACACCAGGAGATCTAGTGATGAATTCACCACCTGAAACAAACCTTGGACAATGGGATGTCTAAGCAACTGGGGTAAGTGTGAGAATGCACCATTGTTTCAAAGTGTAATAACCCTGTAACATGTTGAGTAGAACAGTATCTAAGTTGTTGTATGCATTGGTACCTGGGCCAATACTCTTACCCAAAAACAGGGGGTTTACACTGTCAACAAAACAATATTTTCCTCTTGCACTGTTACAAAAGTGTCCAAACAAAATGAAAAAAAAAACCTTTTTTAATCAAATGATTTTTCGCCTGTGTTGCACAAAGAAGTTGCCTGGATATAGATTTTTCAGCCTCGAGGGTTAGCAATCCAACCCACATGGGATGATCAGCCACTCCATGAACCTGCTGAATGATGGAACAGGCTCAAGGGGCAAAACAGCCTACTCCTGTTCCTACTCCTTATCATCGTAACACATTTGCTCCCCACTGAGAACCAGCAATGCTGCAATACCTTACTGCCATCGCTGCTTCCCCAAAACTTTATCAATACTGAGTGCATCTTCAACAGAGCTGTCTGTAACTCTGTGTGCAGCTGATTGAACGGACTTGTCTGTACCAGTTTCTGACAGTCCCACGTGAATTACACAACATTCCATCAATAAGTTGCTCAATTCAATTCTTGTTAATCAACATCTTTGACTGCGTCTTGACAGGTGATAGCAGAATAACAGGCAATGGAATTGCTACTCTCTGTGATATCAATGCATTTGGTCAAGACATTTGGCAGTACCTACTCTTGGAACCTACAATGCATATTTACGTGGGAGGTCCAGGAAACTGTGTACTCTGTGCCTTGCACCCCTTCATCAATCAGATGTTCCATAGGTTGAGGCCTGTTCAGGTTCATGTACCCAACCTCCATGTAAGTGATTGGGTGACAGCAGGGAGGGTGAATCACTAGGCCTCAGTGTATGAATACTTAAGGGCTGGGAAAGAACATTGCTGGGGATGTGGGTGCAGCTTGTGAACAAGAGAAAATTGGATGAAGGATTTAAGGATGGGATGTTGACATTGAGCAGAGGAGTGGGGTGTCCTGAGGGGCAGATTTGAGAGCAAGGTTGGAGACGTCGCGATTAAGAGTGACAGTGGTTAAGATTTGGAGATCCCAGTGTTGGATTAAGGTGTACAAAGTTAAAAATCACACAACAGCAGGTTATAGTCCAACAGGTTTAATTGGAAGCACTAGCTTTCGGAGAGCTGCTCCTTCATCAGATGGTTGTAAACCTGATGAAGGAGCAGCGCTCCGAAAGCTAGTGCTTCCAATTAAACCTGTTGGACTATAACCTGGTGTGGTGCGATTTTTAAGAGTGGTTAAGGTGAGAGTATTAACCTTTAACTGCATCTGTGCAGCTTAGTGTTGGTTTTAGCTGGAGGGGTTGGTTTCTAAAGACACACGTCAAAAGTACAAGGGGGAGCAGAAGTGAGTGTTAGGCCCATTTGTTCTCATGTGGACTGACTAATCCCTGCTCCACGTGAAAATCTCAGTCTGGAATTTCACTGCAATGGAAGGTTAAAGTCCTTCCCTCAAATACACGCAACTTCTCATTTAAACCCTTCATCCAATTTTCTCTTGTTCACAAACTGCACCCACATCCCCAGCAATGTTCTTTCCCAGCCCTTAAGTATTCATACACTGAGGCCTAGTGATTCACCCTCCCTGCTGTCACCCAATCACTTACATGGAGGTTGGGTACATGAACCTGAACAGGCCTCAACCTATGGAACATCTGATTGATGAAGGGGTGCAAGGATGAAGAGGGTGTGTGTGTGTAGGAGATCAAGTCGAGATACATTGTTCATGGAGGTAGCTGGCCATTTAAACCACAAGCTGCCTCTGCTCCAGATTTCAGTAGCACAAAGGTGTGATGCATGGATGTCATCCTGGGACATCTTTGCTGGACGTCAGATAATTTAAGGGTGGTTAAGTGTCCTTTGGGATTGTTAAGTAGGCATCATTCTCAGATAAGATTCCCCAATTTATTTCAGTGACTATGAGTAAGTGAGGACTGCAGATGCTAGAGAGTCAGAGTTTGAAAGTGTAGCACTGGAAAAACATAGCAAGTCAGGCAGCATCCGAGGAGCAGAAGAATTGACGTTTCGGGTGTAAGCCCTTCATCAGGAATGTGGAGGGGGAAGGTGGCTGAGAGATAAATAGGGCATTGGGGGTGGAGCTAGGGGGAATATAGCTGGGAAGGCGATTGGTAGATGCAGGTGGGAGGGTGATATTGATAGGTCGGTGGGGAGGGTGGAACGGATAGGTGGGAAGGAAGATGGACAGGTAAGACAGGTCAAGACAGCGGTGCAGAGTTGTAGGGTTGGATCTGGGATGAGGTGGGGGGACGGGAGATTAGGAAACTGGTGAAGTAAATGTTGATGCCATGTGGTTGGAGGGTCCCAAGGTGGAAGATGAGGCTTTCTTCCTCCAGTTGTTGGGTGGCTTGGATTTGGTGATGGAGGATGCCCAGGGCTTGCATGTCCTTGAGGGAGTGGGAGGGGGAGTTGAAGTAGTCGGCCACAAGTTATTTCAGTCCCAAATAGATACACCAAGTTGTCAAACTCCCGGGTGAGAAGAGACTAACAGGCTCACCTTCCTTATTCAGCACCTCCCTTCGTTGCTTACAAGGTTAATTTCAAAAGGATCCTTCCCTTACATCTGTTTTTCCACCAGATCAAATGAGTTTTATGTTTTGTCAAGTTCCAATTTTGCCAGGTTTATTGAATTAACAAAAATGTGAGTTCATAGAGTCATAGAGTCGTAGAGATGTACAGCATGGAAACAGACCCTTCGGTCCAACCTGTCCATGCTGACCAGATATGCCAACCCAATCTCGTCCCACCTGCCAGCACCCGGCCCATATTCCTCCAAACCCTTCCAATTCATATACCCATCCAAATGCCTCTTATATGTTGCAATTGTACCAGCCTCCACCACATCCTCTGGCAGCTCATTCCATACACGTACCGCTTTCTGTGTGACAAAGTTGCCCCTTAGGTCTGTTTTATATCTTTCCCCTCTCACCCTAAACCTATGCCCTCTAGTTCTGGACTCCCTGACCCCAGGGAAAAGACTTTGCCTATTTATCTATCCGTGCCCCTCATAATTTTGTAAACCTCTATAAGGTCACCCCTCAGCCTCCGACACTCCAGGGAAAACAGCCCCAGCCTGTTCAGCTTCTCCCTGTAGCTCAAATCCTCCAACTCTGGCAACATCCTTGTAAATCTTTTCTGAACCCTTTCAAGTTTCACAACATCTTTCCGATAGGAAGGAGACCAGAATTGCACGCAATATTCCAACAGTGGCCTAACTAATTTCCTGTACAGCCGCAACATGACCTCCCAACTCCTGTACTCAATACTTTGACCAATAAAGGCAAGCAGTTCATTAATTATTAAGCAGGAAAAAACATAGTAAAGCAGCCCACATGCATTCAAATTAGGAATAAGAGGTCAATCCATCAAAAAGATAAAAACTAAAAAAGATACGGACAGATCAGTCTCTGAGTTCCATGTCGTGTCGCTGTGACATGTTACAGATGTGTGATTCTGGTTAAAGTGGGATTGGTAGATAAATGATGGATTTCAAGATCCTGGATCTGCAGGTCAGCTGACAGACCCTTGTTTTGTTTTAACTGCAGTTTGACTTCTTTTCAGCAAAGAGAAAGATAGTTTTTGTTTCAGTTCACCTGCAGAGGAAAGGTGACTAGGGATTTTCTCAGTTATGATTCTCACAGCACACACCTTCACCCACTAGCACGTACAGGCCAGGATTGGACTGCCTTTTAACTCCGTTGGTTAACTATTCACACAAACAGAATACACACAAACTACTCTCATCCAAACCACACTCTGTTCTCCTAACCTGTTCACAGTTGGAGATACTCACAAAGCATTATAGTTCAGTTTGCAGTGCATTTCTCCTTTTGAAGTCCTTCTCTTTGAAGTTTTCTTCAGGCTTGACTTTCCTTCATCAGGAAGGGCTTTTGCCTGAAATGTCGATTTTCCTACTCCTCGGATGCTGCCTGACCTGCTGTGCTTTTCCAGCACCACTCTCACCAATATCCTGCACAACCTCAGCATAATATCCCAGCTCCTATACTCAAAGGTCTGAGCAATGTAGGCTTCTATTTAAGTTATTGTGTTCTATTCACCTCAAATATTTATGTAGTGATGAGTTCCAAATACGAACTACTCTCTTTACTTTTTAAGACACGGCCTTTGATTTTGCCACATTAAACATGAATCCTGAGAGATAACTAATGACTGGTTTGGTACATTGCATTGTCCTGTGAAATGGAGCTTTTGTGTTGAGTGTTGTTGAGAAAGACAGTTTGACATTTCAACTCCTGGAAAACAAAATGCCTTTTGGGTCCTTAGACGGCAGCCTCTGTTAAACAGAATTTAATATTGAATTTCTGTTTACAGAGAAGTATCGACTTGTGGACTGTGGCTTATTTATTTTCATATCAGCCAACTTCCAATGCAAAATTTAGTTTCAGAATTTAGCTTTATTTCTCACTGCTGTAATGACTCTACACCTGGGACCTAGATAGAATTGTATAATAAGTCACACACTGTAGTAGTCATACCATAGAATGCAAGATATTCTATTCTTATTACATTCTATTCTTATTACTCACTCACAGATTGAACAGAAGTTTTGGATCCATTATTAATGTGCTTCTTCATTTGTTATTTTTTTTGTCAAAAGCTGACTTTTCCCTGTTTTCTGGTTAGTTCTTGTCTAGATTTGTTCGGTCATACAATTGATCGCAGAATTGCTGTGGTGCAGGTGGAAACCGTTCAGCCCATGGTGCCTGCACCAGCTCTCTGAATGAGCGTTAGGACTTGGTGTCATTACCCTGTCTATTTCCCCATAACTCTGAATATTGTCTCTGCAGAAATAATCATTTAACGCCCTCTTGAAGCGTCAATCGAGCTGATTTTGTCCACACTTCCAGGCAGCATGTTCCAGTTCTGTCCTCTGTGATTTTTCTTTCCATGTCATAATTGTCTTTTGCAAATTACTTGACATTTGGGCCCTCTCATTCCTGATCCTTTTATACAGTTTCATTATTGACAGAACCAAATGATCTCCAATGCTGCTGCCTCAAGGAGAAAATAGTAGTTTGCAGCAATAGGCATATTTTTAAAAATATTTGCATAAAACATTGGTTGCAAGTCACATTAATGTACAAATGTGTGCAGTTTGCACAGAAACATTTAGCAGTCCCTTTTCTCTGAAGGACCTCATCACCTGCATCAATTTTACCTGACAGCAGAACAAAAATGGTTTGAGTTATTGAAAAGATGTGAGCAGTAATATACACCTCCTCTATCTTTTAGTGATCAGTAATAGTTTTGAATTTTCTTGCTGTCCTGATAAACAAATTGGTGGTTGTCAAAAAAAAACAAGAATCATTTTGAAAGTCAGCCTCCTATCGCTTTGAGCAAATGAGGTTTTACCACATAAGACCAGCAGGTACGAACGCTAGCCTTAATTAGATACTTTACTGCAAATGTACATAAAGTATTCATGTTTGTTCCACATTTTATATCTTTGTCTTTCAAGGTGATAGAGACTGCAGGTTTGGAAGGGTTTTCTGATAAATATATCTAGTGCTGATCAGTTAATGTGAGGGAGAGAATGACATTCTGGGGTTTTATTTGATATGATAAAGTATCCATGGAAACCCATCAGCTTTTTCAGAATGTGAAGACGTCTGCTGCTTTGGGGATCAGTTACTGAGTGCAGGCAATTCCGATACAATAACTTCACTGCGGAGTTACCTGCCTGGTGCTCTGCGGATTATTTTGATTCAATTGGTGGTGCATCCTTTTTCCTGCTGACCAGTGTACTAACTAACATGAGGCCAGACAGCCTTGGGGCTCCTGGAAGCTAACAGAGTGTCTCTACAGCAAGGACAAGCTGTGCTCGATTGCAATGACATCCCTGGATTGCAGCTTCCCTGAGTCCCCAGACACCGCACTTGGAAAAGTGGTTCAGGGACAAACGAATTGTCCTTTCTCAGCTTCAAAAGCAAAACTGCTTATGGGTCTGAATCTATTTATTACAGCGTGGAGGCATGTAGTGACCATGCCAACTCTGTCTGGGCTGGATTTCATAGGCCATCATGGCTGCTCTGTGTCCCTCAGCTAAAGAGTTGACAGGGAGCAGGCTCAGGGAAATAATGGCTGTCTCAGTCATTTTGAGTCACAGAGGAGTGCAACACAAAAAAAAAAGGCACAAAAAAAGGTCCATGTGTGCTGGACAAAAACAACGACCAAACTATTCTGATTCTAATTTCCAGCACTTGGCCTGTAGCCTTGGCATTGCAAATGTGCAGCTAAATACTTCAGAAATGTTAGGAGGGTTTCTGCCTCCACTACCCTTATAGACACTGAGGTTCGGATTCCCCTCACCCTCTGGGTGAAAAGGCTTTTCCTTACATCCCCTCCATACCTCAGCCCATTAAATCTGTGCCCCCTGTTCATTGAACTTTCCACTCCCTCAGCCTCCTCTACTCCAAGGAAAACAACCTCGGTCTTCAAAGTTTGGGAGAAGATTTGTAGCGCGGGTGCTCGTTGTTGTGGTTCTGTTCGCCGAGCTGGGAATTTGTGTTGCAGACATTTCATCCCCTGTCTAGGTGACATCCTCAGTGCTTGGGAGCCTCCTGTGAAGCGCTTCTGTGATCTTTCCTCTGGCATTTATAGTGGTTTGAATCTGTCGCTTCCGGTTGTCAGTTCCAGCTGTCCATTGCAGTGGCCGGTAGGGGTCCAGATCGATGTGCTTATTGATTGAATCTGTGGATGAGTGCCATTCCTCTAGGAATTCCCTGGCTGTTCTCTGTTTGGCTTGTCCTATAATAGTAGTGATGTCCCAGTCGAATTCATGTTGCTTGTCATCTGCGTGTGTGGCTATTAAGGATAGCTGGTCGTGTCGTTTCGTGGCTAGTTGGTGTTCATGGATGCGGATCGTTAGCTGTCTTCCTGTTTGTCCTATGTAGTGTTTTGTGCAGTCCTTGCATGGGATTTTGTACACTACATTGGTTTTGTTCATGCTGGGTATCGGGTCCTTCGTCCTGGTGAGTTATTGTCTGAGAGTGGTTGTTGGTTTGTGTGCTGTTATGAGTCCTAGTGGTCGCAGTAGTCTGGCTGTCAGTTCGGAAATGCTCTTGATGTATGGTAACGTGGCTAGTCCTTTGGGTTGTGGCAAGTCCTCGTTCCGTTGTCTTTCCCTTAGGCATCTCTTGATGAAATTGCGGGGGCATCCGTTTTTGGCGAATACATTGTATAGGTGTTCTTCTTCCTCTTTTTGCAGTTCTGGTGTACTGCAGTGTGTTGTGGCCCTTTTGAACAGTGTCTTGATGTAACTTCTTTTGTGTGTGTTGGGGTGGTTGCTTTCTTAGTTCAGGACTTGGTCTGTGTGTGTGGCTTTCCTGTGTACCTTAGTGGTGAATTCTCCATTCGGTGTTCTCTGTACCATCATGTCTAGGAATGGGAGTTGGTTGTCCTTTTCTTCCTCTCTAGTGAACCGGATTCCTGTGAGTGTGGCGTTGATGATCCGGTGTGTGTTCTCTATTTCTGTGTTTTTAATGATTACAAAGGTATCATCCACATATCTGACCCAGAGTTTGGGTTGAATTTGCAGTAAGATTGTTTGTTCTAATCTTTGCATTACCGCTTCTGCTATGAGTCCAGAGATGGGTGAGCCCATGGGTGTGCCGTTGATTTGTTCATACATTTGGTTGTTGAATGTGAAGTGTGTTGTGAGGCACAGGTCCAGTAATTTGAGTATGCAGTCTTTGTTGATAGGTTCAACGTCCTGTTGTCTGTTCTGTACGTCCAGCAGGTTGGCTATTGTTTCTCTGGCTAGGGTTTTGTCGATAGAGGTGAACAGTGCCGTTACATCGAATGAGACCATAGTTTCTTCCTTGTCCATGTGTATATTTCTGATGATGTCCAAGAATTCCTGTGTTGACTGTATAGAGTGTCTGGATCCACTGATCAGGTGTTTCAGTTTCTGCTGTAGTTCTTTAGCCAGTTTGTGTGATGGTATCCCTGGTAGCGACACGATGGGTCTGAGTGGGATGTCTGGTTTGTGCACTTTAGGTAATCCATAGAATCTGGAGGTGGTGTTGTTTTCAGGTTTCATTCTCTGTAGGTCAGACCTGGTTATCTGTCCGTTTTTTTGTAGGTTCCTCAGTGTGTTGCTTATCCTATTGGTGAGCTGTGGGGTGGGGTCAAACTCCCTCTTTTGGTAGGTGTTGGTATCTGCAAGTAGTTATCGCGCTTTTTGGATGTACTCTGCTTTGTCCAGGATGACCGTCATTCAGCCTTTGTCTGCTGGTAGTATGATTATGTTCTTATCGTTTCTTAGTGATTTTACTGCTTCCCTCTCCTTGGTGTTGAGGTTATGTGTTTGTCTTTTCCTTGTTATCAGAGGTACGATACTTTGTCTCACTGTTTGTTGTGTCTCTTCTGTCAGTCCATTGTTCCTGAGTGTGCATTTTAGTGCTGCTAGGAAGTCTGCTGTCTTGGCGTCCCTGTGGTTGTAGTTGAGTCCCTTGGCCAGTATTGTTCTTTCCGTGTCTGTGAGCTGTCTGTGGGAGAGGTTTCTAACCCAGGTGTGTGTTGTGGTGTCCTCTCTGTTGTGTGTTAGTTTGGCCATTTTTTCACAGAAGCGCTTCACAGGAGGCTCCCAAGCACTGAGGATGTCACCTAGACAGGGAACGAAACGTCTGCAACACAAATTCCCAGCTCGGCAAACAGAACCACAATAACCTCAGTCTGTCCAATCTCTCTTCATAACCAAAACTCTCCAGCCCAGGCAATACCCTGGTAAATCATCTCTACACTCTCTCTAGTGCTCTACATCCCTCCTGCATTGTGAATTCCAGACAATACTCTAGCTGTGGCCTAACTAATGTTTTGTACAGCTCCAGGCTAACTTCTCTGGCCTCAGCAAAGGCCAGTTCAGCAGGGTCTGGTGAAGAGGATGAGGGAGCTGGGGAGCATAACGTTTGAGAGGTCTGCTGTGGGGGTGTGAGGAGACAAGGGAAAGTGTGGTCTTGAGGGGTGTGGATGCTTCAAATGGGCAGAGGGGACCTACAGGAAACTTGCTCCATCCATTCCTGCCATGGGTAAAATAGCTGGGCTTGGAAGACACTGAGCTGGATGAGCCACTTAAGTACTGTGGCAACAAGAGCAGATCAGAGCAGTGACTAATTCACCTCATGACTCCACAAAGCCTGTCCCCAATAAACAAGCCCACAAGTCAACAGTGCTATAGAATACTCTCCATTTGTGTGGATGAGTGCAACTGTATTAACACTTAAGAATTTCAACCCTATCCAGGACAATGCAGACAACTTTATTAGCTACCACCTTCAACATTCATACCCTCCACCACTAAGGCACAGTAGCAGCAGTGTGCATCATCTACAAGATGCATTGAAACAACTCTCCAAGGATCTTCCAAACCTGCAACCTCTATCACCTTGGAGGACAGCAGATACATGGGAATACCACCACCAGCAACTTTCCCTCCGAACCATGCACCATCCTGTTATTTCCTAGAACTCCCTCCCGAACTGTGTTGTGGGTACACACACACACTAAATGGACCACAGCATTTCAAGAAAGCAGCAAATCACCACCTCCTCAAGGACACTTAGGGATGGGCAATAATTATTGGCCAAGCCATGACATTCACATCCCATGAGCAAATTTGCTTTTAGAAAAGGATGGTTACTAATTGGCTTCATGAGGCCTTCAATAGGCCCATGGGTGGAGAAGTGAGCTACCCAATTCTCTGCTGTACCTGATGCTCTGCGGTTTATTTTGATTAAACTGGTGGTGCTTCCTTTGTCCTGCTGACTAGGGAAGTTCCATAAAGTTCCATCCAGGTCAGGCCAGGCCATTCACTGATGGCAAGATCTTGTGCTGGATTTAACAAGCAGCCTCCTCGCGTAAAACATCACCAACACCCAGTCTGCCCTATCTTTAATCCGGCTGGTTGGGGAGCACTCCTGAGTTGCCTTTACTGACTGTATTCATTGTAAAGATTTGCTATACTTTTACTCTAAACACAGCTACTGAGCATGTGCAAAAGCAGCTATGAGACATCAAACCCAGCACAACTGGAAGGTGGTCCCTTACATCCCACCAGGGGGAGGCGGTAAGTTTAACTGAATACAGAAATGTTTTCCCTGGTCTATCAAAATCCCACAGAAGGATTGTTTCCATGGGCTGTAACCATAATACAGTCAGTAAAAACTTTTTGTGGTCTTGTACAGGGTGTTTACGTGTAATAAGATCAGGTCGACAGAATTTTTAAAAAGTGCTCCTCATGGAATGAGGGTGTCACTGAATAGACCAATGTTTGTTGTCCCTCCCGCATGAAGAGTCACTCACATTGCAGTGAATCTGGAGTCACGTATAGGCTAGATCAGGTAAGGATGGCAGATTCCCAAAGGACATTAGTTAACCAGGTGGGTTTTTTTAAATGACAATAAACAGTGGCTACATGGTCACCATTAGGCTATCTTTTCATTCAGTCTTATTGTTGAATTCAAATCTCACCACCTGCCTTGGTGAGATTCAAACTCATATCCCCAGAACATGAGCCTGGGGTTTGGGATTGCTATCTGAACATTGTGCAATTATTGTCAAATGACCCCACTTTTGACTTCGATGGAGGGAAGGTTGTTAATGAAGCAGTTGAAGATGTTTGGGCCCAGGACTCAGAGAAACTCCTGCAGAGATGAGCTGGAACTGACATGACTAACCTCCAACTATCACAACCATCTTCCTACATGCCAGATATGATCCAACCAGTGGAGAGTTTTTCCCTGATTCCAGTTTTGCCAGGGCTCCTTGATGCCACTCTGTAGTTTAGTAACAGACCAAAGAACTGGATAAAATACTCAGGCCAATTGTTGCAGGATTACGAATGAATATTCTCTGAAACAATTTGCTGCTTCGTACCAAGGCTCAGTTTCAATGAGAATTCTCATTTCAACTTGCGGCTGATCTATATTCAAAGGGTTAAATAAATTAAGAAGGTGCCAGTGAGGGACAGAGTGAGACAGTGTTGGTGCCAGTGAGGGGTTGAGTGAGAGAGTGTTGGGGCCAGTGAGGTGCTGAGGGAGACAGTGTTGGTGGTCACATTTGACTGAGAGTGGCATCAAGGAGCCCTGGCAAAACTGGAATCAGGGAAAAACTCTCCACTTTCTTAATTTACAAACATTGGTCTATTCAGTGACACCCTCATTCCATGAGGAGCACTTTTTAAAAATTCTGTCGACCTGATCTTATTACACGTAAACACCCTGTACAAGACCACAAAAAGTTTTTACTGACTGTATTATGGTTACAGCCCATGGAAACAATCCTCCTGTGGGATTTTGATAGACCAGGGAAAACATTTCTGTATTCAGTTAAACTTACATAATTTATTTTGTTCCCAAAGCACAATTTTAAGTTTTTCTGCTCCAGCTAGAATCTCTGCCTTCTTAATTTATTTAACCCTTTGAATATAGATCAGCCGCAAGTTGAAATGAGAATTCTCATTGAAACTGAGCCTTGGTACGAAGCAGCAAATTGTTTCAGAGAATATTCATTCGTAATCCTGCAACAATTGGCCTGAGTATTTTATCCAGTTCTTTGGTCTGTTACTAAACTACAGCAATCAGATCACCTCACACTTGGGCGGCACAGTGGTTAGCACTGCTGCCTCACAGCACCAGAGACCTGGGTTCAATTCCCACCTCAGGCAACTGTCTGTGTGGGTTTCCTCCAGGTGCTCTGGTTTCCTCCCACAGTCCAAAAATGTGCAGGTGAGGTGAATTGGCCATGCTAAATTGCCCATAGTGTTAGGTGAAGGGGTAAAATGTAGGGGAATGGGTTTGGGTGGGGTGCTCTTTGGAGGGTCGGTGTGGATTTGTTGGGCCGAAGGGCCTGTTTCCACACTGTAAGTAATCTAATCTAAACTATAACTTTCATTGTTCAGAGCCATGGGAGTAAAACACAGTATTGGGATGGGCAATGGGAAGGCTTGTCACAGTGACTGTCCTAACGTCACATTGGTTTACATGTGTAAATGGGTGTGAAGTGCACACCATTCACTGATTATTAAATAAGCCCAGCAAGGGCTTTCTTTGAGAAAGTGACCAAACTGGTGGATGGTAAAGCGGTTGATGTGGTGTATATGGATTTCAGTGAGGTGTTTGATAAGGTTCCCCATGGTAGGCGATTGCACAAAATATGGAGGCATGGGATTGAGGGTGATTTAGTGGTTTGAATCAGAAATTGGCTGAAAGAAGATAGAGGGTCATGGTTGATGGAAAATGTTATTTCTGAAGTTCAGTTAGTGGTGGTGTACTGCAAGGATCTGTTTTGAGTCCACTACTGTTTGTCATTTTTATAAATGATCTGGATGAGGGCATAGAAGGATGGGTTATTAAATTTGCGGATGACACTAAGGGCGGTGGAGTTGTGGACAATTCGGAAGGATGTTGTAGGTTAAAAAGGGACATAGATAATCTGTAGGGATGGGCTGAGAGGTGGCAAATGGAGTTTAATGCAGAAAAGTGTGAGGTGATTCACTTTGGAAGGAGTAACAAGAATAAAGAGTACTGGGCTAATGGTAATATTCTTGGTAGCGTTGATGAGCAGAGAGATCTTGGTCTCCATGTATAGATCCTTGAAAATTGCCACCCAGGTTGATAGGGTTGTTAAGAAGGCATATGGTGGGTTAGCTCTTATTGGTAGAGGGCTTGGGTTTCGGAACCATGAGGTCATGCTGCAGCTGTACACAACTCTGGTGCGGCCGCACTTGGTGTACTGCGTACAGTTCTGGTCACTGCATTATAGAAAGGATGTGGAAGCTTTGGAAAGGATTCAGAGGAGATTTACTAGGATGCTGCCTAGTATGGAGGGAAGGTCTTACAAGGAAAGTCTGAGGGACTTGAGGCTGTTTTCATTAGAGAGAAGAAGGTTGAGAGGTAACTTAGTTGAGACATAGAAGATAATCAGAGAGTTAGATAGGGTGGACAATGAGAGCCTTTTTCCTTAGATGGTGATGGCTAGCATGAGGTGACATAGCTTTAAACTGAGGGGTGATAGATATAGGGCAGAGGTCAAAGGTAGTTTCTTTACTCATAGAGTAGTAGGAGTGTGGAATGCACTGCCTGCAACAACAGGAGACTTGTCAACTTTAAGGACATTTAAATGGTCATTGGACAGGCATGTGGATGAGAATGGAAAAGTGTAGATAAGCTGAACTTCAGATTGGTTTCACAGATTGGTGCAACATCAGGGATTGAAGGGTCTGTACTGTGCTGTAATGTTCTAAGTTCAAAGTTTACTTGGCTGGTCTGTACCCTGATCTGAGCTCTGAGTCATAGAGATGTACAGCATGGAAACAGACCCTTCAGTCCAACCCATTCATGCCAACCAGATATCCCAACCCAATCTAGTCCCACCTGACAGCACCCGGCCCATATCCCTCCAAACCCTTCCAATTCATATACCCATCCAAATGCCTTTTAAATGTTGCAATTGTACCAGCCTCCACCACTTCCTCTGGCAGCTCATTCCATACACGTACCACTTTCTGTGTGACAAAGTTGCCCCTTAGGTCTCTTTTATATCTTTCCCCTTTCACCCTAAACCTATGCCATCTAGTTCTGGACTCCCTGACCCCAGGGAAAAGACTTTGCTGATTTACCCTATCCATGCCCCTCATAATTTTGTAAACCTCTATAAGATCACCCCTCAGCCTCTGACCCTACAGGGAAAACAGCCCCAGCCTGTTCAGCCTCTCCCTATAGCTCAAATCCTCCAACTCTGGCAATACCCTTGTAAATCTTTTCTGAACCCTTTCAAGTTTCACAACATCTTTCCAATAAGAAGGAGACCAGAATTGCATGCAATATTCCAACAGTGGCCTAACCAATATCCTGTATAGCCGCAACATGACCTCCCAACTCCTGTACTCAATATTCTGACCAATAAAGGAAAGCATACCAAACGCCTTCTTCACTATCCTAGCTACCTGCGAGTCCATTTTCAAGGAGCTATGAACCTGCACTCTAAGGTCTCTTTGTTCAGCAATACTCCCTAGGACCTTACCATTAAGTGTATAAGTCCTGCTAAGATTTGCTTTCCCAAAATGCAGCACCTCGCATTTATCTGAATTAAACTCCATCTGACACTTCTCAGCCCATTAGCCCATCTGGTCAAGATCCTGTTGTAATCCGAGGTAACCCTCTTCGCTGTCCACTACACCTCCAATTTTGGTGTCATCTGCAAACTTACTAAATGTATCTCTTATGCTCAAATCCAAATCATTTATGTAAATGACTGGAATACCCATATAGAAATTGATTTTCTGACCATTGTCACTGAAATAACCCCACAGAGGCCGGTATGCCATCACCAAGTCACCCTATGCACCGTTTCTGCACAGTACATGACACAGACCCAGCTAGGTCAGAGCCGGCTCCTAGTGTGAGCAGAACTCCTGACACTCCTGCTTATATCTGTCAGCCAGGGCTCCCTGATTGGACCAGATTAACCACCCCAAACAGGGAACTCATACTAAGATGTCCATCTGGCTGACCTCGTTACAATCACTGCAGACACGCTGACGTTTTTGGGGTCATCCTGTGATCAATTTGACAACTACAATTCCTCCAATACAACAGTGGCCACACTTCAAAAATAGTTGGTAACCATCTCACTACATCCTGAACGCATGAAAGGCACTTTGTGATTGCAAGTTCTTTTATGTGTTTGCAGTCTCTGTTGGAGAAGGTCCTGAAGGAATTAATGTTCATGTTATTTTGACTCCAGCCATGCTCCTACTGTCACCCACAGGCTGTGGTTGGAGACAAGAATGGTCTACCCTATGTTTTGAAGGATGCAGATGTATCCATACTAACTCAGAGTCAAAGAATCTCTACAGTGTGGAGAGAGGCCATTCAACCCATTAAGTCTGCACTGATACTCTGGACAGCGTCCCACTCAGACCCCACCATATCCCCATAATTACCGTGACTAATCCACCTAACCCTATATATTAGGAAGCAATTTAGCATGGGCAACCCACCTCACCAGCACATCTTTGGACTGTGGGAGGAAACTCATACTGACACAGGGAGAATGTACAAATTCCACACAGATAATTACCAGAGACTGGAATCAAACCTGATGTCCCGGGCACTGGGAGGCAGCAGTGCTAACCACTGTGCCACCATGCCACCCCAACTCCCTAAGATCCTGGTAATTATATCTGACCAAATTTAGTTAGATTTACTGCTATCACACAATAAATCTTCTTGCTCTTCAAGAAAAGTGTCTCTCCTACTTATCTACTGCTAATCAGGGGCAGCACAGTGGTGGTGGAGGGGGGCCTGGGGCACGGTGGCTCAGTGATTAGCACTGTCGCCTCACAGCGCCAGGGGCCTGGGTTCGATTCCAGTCTCGAGTGACTGTCTGTGTGGAGTTTGCACATTCTCCCCATGTCTGCCTGGGTTTCCTCCGGATGCTCCGGTTTCCTCCGGGTGCTCCGGTTTCCTCCCACAGTCCAAAGATGTGCAGGTCAGGTGAATTGGCTGTACGAAATTGCCTGTAGTGTTCAGGGATGTGTAGGTTAGGTGCATCGGTCAGATGTAAATAGAAGACAATAGGGTAGGGGAATGGATCTGGGTGGGTTACTCTTTGGAAGGTCGGTGTGGGCTTGATGAGTTGAAGGGCCTGTTTCCACACTGTAGGGATTCTACGATTCTACCTCTTAAGCCAATCACAGCAACGTGAATTACCTTAAACAGCCCTTCTCCAGTAACACATACTGGGAGAGATGATAAATACCATTCTGATTACTTATTTCAGGATTGGTGGACCATTCCAGTATTCAATCCCACATGGGTCTGCAGTGCACAATCTAGCTTGATTTTCCAGGAAATACGTGTGGGTGGGCTTGATTAATCTTGGTGGGTTAGCCTCTGACATTGCAGGGGGACAGTGAGGTTTGCAGATGCTGGAGATCAGAGTTGAGAGTGTGTTGCTGGAAAAGCACAGCAGGTCAGGCAACACCCGAGGAGCAGGAAAATCGACGGGCTCCTGATGAGGGGCTCCAGCCTGAAACATTGATTCTCGTTTCCTCGGATGCTGCCTGACCCTGCTGTGCTTTTCCAGCAAAACACTCTGAACCCTGACATTGCAGGCTCAGGCAGAGGGCCCGCAGCCTGAGAGGACAGAGCCCCACCACAAATGGCTGCTTCTCAGGGAGTCAAGGAGCAACTTAAAATGGAGTGGACCTCGGCATGGTTCCACAACATGGATTAAATGGAGTGAGCAATGCTAGTAGGTCCCTTGAAGCAGTAGGAAAACCCCCTGGAGGGATGCATATGGGATGCATTGGTGACCTTCCTTAACCTCAGTCACATTATGGGGCATGATACCTGATAGCCATGCAGTCTGCCAGCAGGAGGCAGACTCCTGAGAGCTGCCTAACTCCACAATGAACACAAAGAGATACTAGCAGAAGCTTCTCATTAGGTTCTCAATTGATGCCGATTGGCTCCGTGCTGCTTTTAGCTGAATGGCCACTGCCATTGCTCACTCATCTCCAACCAGATTTCCTGGATACAGAGCATGGCC